>NC_056748.1:122967634-123127634 GCF_019279795.1 Protopterus annectens | reverse complement strand
GTAGCAGTAACTAGATAGGTAGGAGTTTGAAACTCAGTCCTGGAAAATGTGTGTGTGTGTGTGTGTGTGTGTGTGTGTGTGTGTGTGTGTGTGTGTGTGTGTGTGTGTGTGTGTTTGTGTGTGTGTGTGTGTGTGTGTGTGTGTGTGTGTGTGTGTGTGTGTGTGTGTGTGTGTGTATGTGGTTGTGAACCATATCCATTGGAGGGTTGGTTTTGCAGTCTTTTAGTGTGGTCCACCCAGTACACATCCCAGTGTTGATTGTCCCACTGTTGTCAACCACTATAGAGGTAGCTGTAGACACTCAGCAGCCCAATAAGCTGTGTTCTATGTGAAACAACTATGTAACAGTATAGTATCAAAAACAAGATATGTGAGGGTTCAAATCCTTTGATACCATTCCCCACTCAGGAATCATAGACAACCACACTCAGGAATCAACCCATATGTCACTAGGTGGGTTGCAAACTAACTCTTGAATGGAACCCACAGTGTGGAGGCAGTGGTACCCCATCTCAGACTGCTGACCAGTCACGAATGGAGTACCACAGGGTCTAGTCCTAGTTCCTCCCAATTGTACAGTATGTACATCTCTGCCATCCAACTCAACACAAAGGGACTCTGGCTGACAATGTTTGCAGACAACTGCAAGGTGGATGCTATGTTTACATCTCCAAATTATGTTTATGTCCCTCATACAGTCCCCACTGAGACCTACAACTGTTGTCTGAACACTGGCCTTAGGCTCAATGGCAAGAAATGGTTTGCCAGCCACTCTGGGATCAACCTGGTTTCCATGAATTACCACATCACTGGTAGTCCACTTGACACAGAAGTCATTATAAGACATCTGGGAATACAGGTTGACAGCGGCCTCTCTTATGACCACCACATTGCCACTGTGGACAGAAATGCCTTCTGTGTGGCACAGCTCATAACTAAGGGTGTTGCATCCAGGAAGAAAGAGGTCAATGTCTCTCTACTCTCCCCTCATTAAGTCAAACATCAAGTACAATGGCCTATTTGCCATGAACCTCACTAGACACCTGCAACAATTGGGGAGGCTGCAAATGTACCTGACAAATAGAACCCTAGGCCTTAAACAACTGTACTATATGGAAAGATTCCAATACCTTCAAGTATTCTCGTTCACATAGTGGCTACTTACATGCGATATCTGCTTGACTGACAAAGCAATGTCTGCCCAGCCCTGTTAGGAATTCCACATCTAGAGAAATCCCAATCTGTCTGCACCACATGCCACGGAGACCACAACCTCATTACCACAGTCAACAGAACATGCTGGGGGACAGGTCCATAACTCAGAGTCTGGCCACGTTATGGAATATAGGTCACATACATGTCAATCAGAGCACCTCACTGGCCCTCTTCAAGAGAAATCTGGATGAGTGAATGGGGAATTTAATTGTCACCATGGGGATCATTCAAGTGGCAATAGTCAATAGACGTACTGTGGAAAAATGTCAGGTGGCATGATGCCAGGGTACTGACATGGACTAGGCTTGTATTGGATCCATGGCCATTAGCCTGGTACACACCTATGAACACATGAACCTATGAATCTCAGCACTGGAAAACGTGTGTGTGCATGACTGTGTATAAAAGTGTTTGTGAGCATGTAAAGTTGTAGGTGAAAGTACTTTGATGCCCTTCTCACCCATTATATATCCCTTGCAAAACTTTGCAAGGGCTGGTGATATTATACACTTTAAAGGTACCTTGTAACACTCTTCACCCTGTAGGCTCCCTGATGCTTGCGGTAACTGCATAACACTATAATACCAATAACTACATAGGTAAGGGCTCCAATCTGAGTCCTGGCAAATGTGAGTATCTGTGTGTGTGTATGTGTGTGTTTGTGTGTGTGTGTGTGTGTGTGTGTGTGTGTGTGTGTGTGTGTGTGTGTGTGTGTGTGTGTATGTGTGTGCAAGTGCTTTTACGTGTGTTTATTTGTAGGAGACAGCATTTTAAGGCCTCACTCTCCCAGTACACTGCACATTGCCATACTTTGCAAGGGCTGGTGATGTTGCTCACCTTAGAAGAGCCATGGAACAGTCTTCACCCTACAAAGTCCGTGGCACATGTGATAAATGTATATCACTGTAGTACCAATAACTAGATAGGTAGGTAGGGGTTCTAATCTCAGTCCTGGCAAATGTGTGACAACAGCATCCTATGTTTGAGTGATTACTATATCCAATGGGGGGTGGGTTTTACATTTTTAGACCATGGTACTCCCAGTACATGTCCCAAGGTCCACAGTATGAGGCCCGCTGTCTCCAACCATAGAGTTATCTGATGACACTATTCAGCCCAGTAAGGGATGTGCTGTGTGTAGGAACTATCTAACAGTATGGACTGACTGACAAAATAGGCAGGGCTGCTAACCTCAGTTCTGGCAAATGTGTGTTTGACTCTATCTGTGTTTGTCATTGTGTATATTTCTGTAGGTTAGAGTATTTTGAGTCTATTATCACCCAGTACATCTCCCATTGCCATACTTTACAAGGCCTGGTGATGTTGTTCACTTTAGAGGAACCATGGAATGCATTTCACCCTACAAGCTCCGTGGCATATGCAATAAGTGCGTAACAGTTTAGTAGCAATAACTAGATAGATAGGGGTTCTAATTTCAGTCCTGGCAAATGTGTGTGTGTGTGTGTGTGTGTGTGTGTGTGTGTGTGTGTGTGTGTAAGACCAGTATCCTAAGTGTGTTTGAGTGAGGACTATATCCATTGGGTAGCCATGGTTTACAATTTTAGGCCATGGCACTCCCAGCACACATCCTATGTTCCATTCTATGAGGGCTGCTTTTTACATCAGCTGTAGAGGTATCTGTAGACACTCTGCAGACTTATAAGCCCTGTGCTGTGTGCAACAGCTATGTAACAGTATGGAATGAATAGCTAGAGAGGCAGGGCTGCTAATCACAGTACTGACACATTTGTATGTGTGTGTGCATTGGTGTGTAATAGCAGTGTTTTGGGACTGTGTAGCCTCATGCGTGACAGTATTATGAATCCATTCACACCCAGTACACCCCCCACTGCCATACTTTACAAGGGCATGTGATGTAATTCCGTTTACATGTACTGTGGAACACTCTCCACACTATAAGCTCAGTGCCACCAGTGATAACTGCCTAACACTGTAGTACCACTAACTAGATGGGTAGGGGTTCCAAATCCAACACTGGCAATTGTGATCTTGTGCATGTGTGTGAATGGTATTCTCTGTGTGTTTGGCCAACACAGTATCCTCTGGGGGTGTGGATTTCAACTATCTGAGGTATGTTACACCCAATACACTTCCCATTGTCCCCTTTACAAGAGCTCCTGATGTCTCCTACCATACACTTTCCTGTATACACCCCTCAGCCGTATAAACATTGTGGCACATGCAATAACTGTTATACAGACCTGGTAATTGTGTACAGCTGTACCTTGTCTGTGACACACTCAATGTGTTACCACACTGCCATACCCCTCATTGCAAATGACTTTTGCAGTTTATAACAGCACTATTGTACATATGCCCCTGTTTCTGGGCCACTGTACTCGTATTGTGTCAGGGTTTGTCCATATGTCACATGAACTATGAGGTGGATAGGTATGGTCTACCATTATTTAGTGCTGCCATTCCTGATATTATCCCATTGACGTTGTGGAATCCCACACATGTTCTGTGGTAGGGGCCATAAATATGATAGCAAAAGCTGGACAACCTGTGGATCTTTGTATAGTCAGGAGTTCAGTGTATGTCTGGCCATTGTGTATGGCCTATCAATAATTTGTAGCAGTGTACTATTTACTTATTAGTTGACCTGTGTAGGGTGGGGGGGGGCATATGTGAGTGTCATGCGTCATTTTGTATCCAACTGTGCATGCTGCTCCAGTTACCGGTGGTCTATCAACAGTACATGTTTGTATAGGCGTTCTGAGATATGTCCCATACCACCACACTAGCCCAGCTACACTGTGATCTGGGACAGTATATGTAGGGGTATTGTGTGACTGTCATTCAAGATATATCTGTACACACAGTTATTATACTGTAGTGTTTGGTAGGCTTACTGCTATGTTGCTGTGACTGTGGTGCAATTGGTTGTGTGTCTGCACTTTCACACCGGTATCTTTTTTTTAGTACACTAAACCAAGCAAAAAGGAAAGCTTTCCTTTTTGCTCGCTTTCCTTTTTGCTTGGTTTAGTGGCATTTGGAGGTTGGAGCAGTTTTTTACAGTTTTTTTTTTAGTACAGTTACATCCCTGTAGTGCATGCTGCATTAGCTAATGAATGTGTAATTTCCCAGAGCTGCTTTGGGGTAGTGTGGTGTTGTCCTGACTATATTTTGAATGGTGCTTGGTGACATGCTTGTCAGCTTAGTATAGCTTCCTTAATGTTACATAGCTGCACTCAAAGCTCTCAATTCTCCAGGTGTTTTAGGATGTAAAGTTGTCTGGCTCATATATTTTATATTTGTCTGGTCCCCATGGCAGGTGAGTATTTCTAACAATTCAGTGGGATGATGTATGGAATGGATTCACTACATAATGACAGGCAATTGATTTCTCAGACATATGATATTGCATTCAACATATTTTAGGACAGACAGTGTTACTGCAGCCACATCCTCATTTTATCTACCCAATTATTTCCAATGTGTCCCTATTTCCATACACTTGTCCCCCCACTTTGTTTGGCTTGGTCCATCCAGACCCCTTGTACTAAGGTGTTCTGAGGTATGATAGCGCTGCATGTTATGGAAAAATGAATATTTTATATATATGTTTTGTTCTTTTTCATACGTTCCCTTGCATATATCTGTATCCCCATACATGTTTGTATATATATATGTGTGTGTATATATATATATATATATATATATATGTGTATATATTTTCATATATATATATATATATATATATATATATATATATATATATATATATGCATATGTGTGTATATATTTTCATATCTATATATATATATATATATATATATATATATATGTATCTCCATACATATCTATCAGTCTATATATGTATATAATTTATATATATATATATATATATATATATATATATATATATATATATATATATATATATATATTTGTAAATACCAATCATTAGTGATTCCATAATGTTTCTTCCCTGTTGTTATGTTTGAAAAACAGCAGAAAATCCTGCAGCTCAGATGGCTTAGTGATAAATTGCTGTGACTATGGCTTACATGGTCCTGGGTTCAAGACCTACAAGGACTGTTTATTTTGTTGCTGGGCAGAACAGAGACTGATGCAGATAAAGTGATTAAGGCAGTTTTAATCAGTTATAAGTGGGGTTGCATGAGTTTGCATGACTCCAGGTGATGCCAAGCTATGGTTAATCAGATTTAGCTTCACTTAGTGCCACTTATTCCCGCTTACCCCCGCACTAATTTCTTTAAAAGAAAAGAAAAAGGGGTGATAGGAAAGTGGTGAAAAAAGGGGCACACAGAAGGAAGTACAGTATGAAATTTAGCTAGGGATGTGCAGGAAGGGTGTAGGAAAGGTCCATAGCTGTCCATTTCTTCTACAGCAACAGCTGTGAATTTCTACAGAATTTGGAGGTGAATTTGGACACTCAAACCCACGAGAGAGAGGTGAGAAGAACACTAATGTGTTGTTAAGCCAATTGAACCAGATTACATGTGTCCAGTGGACACGTGTGCAAAATAGACAGCTATGTATGGGGCATAATTTTTTTTTTTTTGGGAACAGATGCCCTTTCTTTCAGGTGGGAGTGGGATGCTGGGGAAGCATAGTAGGTATATTTAGGGAGGTAAGTTGGGTAGGAAGACAGACAAGACAGCAGACAGGGGTGGTATATGACACATTTGTGGAGTAAACACCTTGGACGGGAAGGGGTGTTGGGAATCAGACACCCATGAGCCCCCAAATGGATACAGCGGGACTGAGGACTCCATCCATGGGTAGTCACCACTGCACCTTCACAGCCCCAAAGGTGGCTGTGCTGGGGGCTGGACAGGAGGGGCAGGCTTACCACCAAGATGTACCAGGTGGCCCACAATCTGGTGCAGCTGTCCTCCAAGCTCCTTTTGGATGGTGCTACACACCAAACCCTAGACCTGGCTACAAGTGATGGTTTCCTGTCTATGCCTGCTCCCAGGGGGGGCAGGCCCCACCCCCTGAGGTAGATCCACCCAAAGGTGGTGCAGGACCAGCAGATGAGGAGATCTTGGGTCAGGTCCCAGACGTGCTGGATCTTGGTGCCATGGCCAGATGAGGTGGGACAGGCGGATCCACCGGGATCTGCCATCCCAGACATGCTATGGTGTTGAGGTTTTAGAAAATATGTTGGTTAGTCATGAACAACACATTTTGAGATTAGTTATAACAGCATGCATGGGTGTTCCAATTGACCCCATAAACCAAATTTGAAGCAGTTGCATAGCAAACACGACACATGCATATATGGAACTACAGTAGGCATTATAATGGCATGCAAGTTGCATTGATAGCAACAGGCCATCAATGATAGTATTTGAACAGGGAACATTAATAATAAAACAATTCAACATTTGTAGAACAATAGGACACATGTCGCAAGAGTGGTTTGCAGAAAAACATACCTGTTGATTATGTGCATGAATTATTGGTACAGATAGGGTGGGGGGGAGAGAGATGTCAATTAACTACTGTATAGGCTACATATGTGACACTGACAGGGGTGCCCTGCCCTCATGCTGTGTGAGTGTGTGTGTGTGCTACTGCCATACTCCACCTGGATTTCTATCTCACCTTGGGTATTGGCAGCAGTGACCACTAGCCATGGCAGCATGACACTTGAGGGACACTTATCGGAAGAAATCGCTTGGTGTATGCACTTATCTTGCTGTTATTTGCAGCATTGGGGTTGGGCAGTGGAAGTGTTGTACATACTGTATTTGTACTCACCAGCCTCCCGGTACAGCCTTAGCAACCTGCTGGCATGGGCGTCTATGTTTGCAGGCCTCTCATCTGCAGCTGTACAGGAGATAAAAAAAAATGTATGTATACCTATTGATCACATACGCTGGCTGGATATTGGTAAACACTAATTGATACTCATACTTACACATAACTGAGACATTTTGTGCCCATGCATCTTGGGTCCACTGGTCCAAGAGCTCCCTCTTCCTATGTTTGAGGTCAGCAAAATGGTGCTGGACCTGCTCACCAGTTCAAGGGATGCTGATAGCATTGGTGAGATCATGTGCGAGATGGTCCCAGGCCTCCACTTTGTATTGTGAGCCCTGGGACTTCCCCTGCAGCAGTCTCTCTTCATGGTCTTTCACTAGGAGTCAAACCATGACCCTGGACTCCTGAATGCCCCATTGCTGCATCCGAAAGTGCGATCCCTCTCCTACACCATCCATAGTGCCTGCAAAGATGAGATACAACTGGTTATGGCTGTATTCCCACCTGCGATGTTTAAATAGGGCCAGATTTCCACCCTTTGCCATCATTGGACCATTTTGAATATGCTGAACTAAGCTAAATGATGCGCAAACCTGCTTAGCTAAGGTTGGTAGTGCTTAAAGGGTTAGATGTTGAGCACTGCTTACTATTGCGCAAATCCACTTAGCTGGGCTACTTATTGCTTCGCATTTATATTTAAGCAATGCTTACACCAACTTAGTATAGCTAAGCACTACTTAGCATAGCTCAGATTTCATTTTATAGAGTATCAAGATTGTGGGATTGATTCATCATTTCTGACATATTACCTTCCATGACATTCCCCTATGTGCTTTCATTACATTATATTCTTGTGTGACTACAGTGTATGGAGCACTTGTGTTTATATGGAGGTTTCACACCTTTTCTAGACTGACACCTCACTTTTGGACCTGCTATACTACCCTGGTTGACAAATATTATTTATTACCTCATTTAATAAAACAAAAGAATTGTAATACTGCTTTCCCATGTAAAAGTGAACTGACTTCATTGGGGCTTGAACCATGTACACCTGCATGCAAAGCAGAAGCTCTAACCACTACACTATCTCACCTTGATAGTTTTAGCTGTATATTTCTATTTAGCTCCTTGGGATATTTAAGCTATGCTAAGCACGGCTGTGTGACACGTGTACCTGCTTATCTATCCTTAAACTTTACTTGGGATGGAAAAAAAATGGATTTTAATTTTTCTCTCACTTTAGGGGTATGCAGATACATCTCAGCCTCTTGGGCAGGACATCTGGACAACTACATCATACATGGGTGGACTCTGGCCACAACTGGGGACACTTTTTAATTGTTTCTTCTTGGGAACATGATGGTGTTAAGTTATTTGGTATGCCAGTTTGTACATTAACATACCGATCTGGACATCTTGTGCTGGTCTATACTGTGAAGGGGTGTGCCTGTCTGTTTCCTGTGTTTCAGTGTCCGTGGACACTATTATTTCCATTTGTGTCCGCGGACACTGTTGTTGCTTTTCAAAGTGCTGTGTCTGAGTGCAGGGGTGTGTTAACTGTGCAAGCACTGCTGGGACACCCCCCTGCATTCATTCATGTCTCATGTTCTTATGGCCTTACAGCAGTGTGCCTTCATGAATATGTGGATACGAACCTCTCAGTGCAAGAATAGTGCTATTCTTGCATGGAGTTTATTGAGTCCCAGGGATCATCTTTTGCTAAAGCATTAGTCACATTCTGTCCCTTAATACTATATAGATGTTCCCTAATTCTAACTCTAAGGCACCAATTGGGCTTTCCTATGTAAATTGAGCAACAGACGATGCAATGGGCCAAATAGCTAGTGTTAGTGCTATTACAGCTAGCAGAGATCATGAAAAACACACTTTCCCTATAACTGGATGTTTAAATTCCCCACTGGTGTCAAAAGATTGACAATAATTGTATGCCCCACAAGGATAAGCATCACTCTCCCTACATGTGACTGACCTGCTGAAATTATCTTTATAAGCACATAATAATCTCTTAACAGATTTTTTTATTTTTATACCTAAATGAAGGTTTCTCACCTATGATACTTTTTATTTTTTCATCGATGACCTGTATATTCCACTGCCAACTTATCGCTTCCCTTATATATTTGATGTCATTAGTGTAATATAGGAACATTTCATCCATTCCAACCTTACAGATATATCTCACTGACATTGTTGATGAGCAGAATGTTTTGATAAATAAGGTTGAACAACAGCACTTCTTAAACAAAGGACATTATTAAATACTCATGTGATTTTTTTTTCATCATAACCACTCTGGATGAAATTAATACTGAGTGTACCCAATTCTCAATGAAAAGCCATATCCTCAACATTAAGCCTAGAGGCTCTTATGGCCTGTCCCTTTACAATATTACAAAAGAATATGTGAAGGGTGCATACTAGTTCTATGCAATGTCTTATTACGATAACAAGATTTTCGATGTCTTTTAGTAATGACATTCCCCTCAATATTCTTCTTAATACATACATCCAAAAATTCAGTTTTATTTCTACTTCTTACCATATCATATTTTGTATATCCATATAAAAGTTTCTAGGGCCTGAAGGCCACATCCAAATGAAAAAGATATCATATCGATATCTTGATGATATATTGATGATAAAAAGGTGTATAGGTATTATAAAGATCATTCTGTAAAATGTTCCATTGTTCCCACACTGCCATAAACATATTGGCGTAGCTGTTGGCACAAGCTATGCCCATAGCTATGCCATCCAATTGTAGATAATATTGTTAAACACAAACACGTATGATAAAACTAAATTCATAAATTCAATTATTAATCGGATGGTCTTAGTTTCAAATCCACTGCTATCCATCAAGCACTTTCCTCATAGCCGAGATCCTCTCTCAGTCAGGTATAATTGTAAAAAGTGAGCGGATATCCATAGTAACACAGTAATACTGATCAGTGCTACTGTTGGTAGAGAAAAACAAATACAAGTCCTGTAAGAAATTTTATGTATCACGCAATACATATGTATTCTGATCTAGAACTGGACATAAATGTTTTTCAACAGACATTGAGACAAGTTCAATAAGCCAAGCTGCCCTGAGACAATGGGTCTCAGGGGAGGAGTAACAGGATCTTTGTGAATTTTGGGCAGACTTTGTATGCAAGGTATCACAGGATGCTCAACATCTAGATAACTATGCAACTCATATGTGATGGTTCTGGTATCTAATAACTCATAAACTAACTGGTCAGGTTTAAATTTCATCCAATGTACATCCAAAATAGGAATCTTCCAATATGTGGAAGCATCCATTAACATTTCGTTCATAGCACTATTATAATAGGTAACATCCATTATCACAGTAGGTCCTCCCTTATCAGCCCATTTAATAATTATACTTTTGTCACTTTGTAACCTCTTCAAAGCCTGTTTTTCATAAAAAAGTTTTATTATAAAATGTCTTACCTCTTCTAGTGTTATTAAATATATCATAAAAATCATTAATGCATAATTTGCTAAAGACATCCAATAAAGGTTGTATCACTGGAATCACATTACTCAGTTTCTTATAAGTGTTAACAGTACCTTGTATAGTGTCTTCAACATCACTTTTCGAAGAAACAACCTGAGGACAATGATGGTCTCACCAAATCAGCTGATTGGGAGGGAATAAAGGAAAGACCCTTCTCAAGCAGAGAACTATCCTTAACAAAAAGCTCTATACTAGAAATATTCAATATCAATGACTGTCCACCATTTTCTGCATCCTTATTATGGTTTAGTGTGTTCCTCCGTCCGTTATATACTTTCTCTTTGGTCATCCCCTGCTTGTCGATCAACTCTGACTCCTGTTGCTCCTTCAATGAATCGGAAGGGGTAGCTTCATAAAAGACTGATCTTTAGATGTGGTATAAAAAAAAAAAAAAAAAGGGTCCTTAGGTCGAACTACTCGTAGACTCGGTTCAACATGACTCGCTACATTGTTGGCATGTAATATCTGTATTGCTATCTAAGTCTCATATATTCCCTCCAAGAGTGGCCTGTATGCAAGCAGTCACATCATGATTTATAGATGTCTCTATATTATTCCATCCACCACGATTAGATGTAACAGTCATTGGTGTAATGTTCTCTTCATCCTACCCACTAACACCATTATTGTTGCCCACATTAAGCAATGTGCTTTGTCTTTTAGGCAAGTTGAACACTCTCCCAACTGAAAGTCTTGGACATCTCTATCCATTTTCTTAGTTTTTATATGAATCAATTTCTTTTTGTACAAAGTAATTATGTCTATAAGTTCCATTAGTTTTTGATCTACAACTTGCTCAGGAAAATAATTATATAAAGTCACTTGATGATTTCTTATGCTTGCCATTAATTTTCCTTCTTCAATTCTAAAAACAATTGTTCCATATTTTGAAATAAACAAAGCTGGTATCTAAATTCAGTTGTTGCCATAGTTTAAGCAACTCCGGATGGTGTTCACCACAACTGGGCATATTTAATACCCTTAAACTCTGTGGTACAATTTGTAATTTAAGGCATGGTTCAAAGTGCAACCTTTGTGTTTGATATCTTTTTAGTTTAAACAGTTCATCTTCCAATGTATGCATCTCTTTTCTAAAGCTATGAAAGTCTGTATTAGATGTACTTTCATCTTCTTTGTTGGCAACAACTGCATACTTCAGCAATGGGTTGTCAATAGTTTCCTGTGGTGACTACATCCTGTTGGAAGCTCTTTGCTCACAGCCTCTTTTATATTCTAATACATGCTGAACTTCATTGCCTCTCTGAACATTAGGGAACTCATCATGGTGTAAACTCAATGGATTATAATTCAATTCAATAGTATCAGTCCCCTCGGTCATGATCCAAAGGCTGGTGCACTAAATAACAGTAAATCCAGATATAAAAACACCAGCAACTGGGAAAAATAGACTGCCTACTACAAAAATAAATAGTATGAAAAAATCTATACAGTAAGCTGTCCAACACATGGCCAGGATAGAATAAAATAATGGTTTATTAAAACTAAGTAAGTGCTTTCACGATTACAATGCACACGTCTTCAGACCAGATCAAATATTTTACAAATGTACATCTTTAAATCATTCAAAATTAAACCACCAATCAGATGACCCATTTTAAACACCTGATTCTATCTGTAAAAATGTAACCATTATGTAAAAGAACCTCTTAAAGGCACCCTATCTATATAATACACTGATTTAAAAAAAAAAACAGAGTAATAGATAAAGATCTCTAATGCATAAAAGTTGAAGACCTAAACCCTATAAAAATGCAAAATAAATATATCAGAGACAAATGAGAATACAGTCTGCATTATATGAAGATATAACAGGCAATATATATATATATATATATATATATATATATATATATATATATATATATATATGGATTCACTACTGAATCCCGAAATTACACAATCCCAAAGCCCAAAATACCGAGACTATAAGCCCCAAACCCCACATTACCGAAATATTAAAACTACAAAATTAAAAATCGCGAAAGTACTACATGCATACAGCACACACACAAACATATATACAGCCTCCCCCCATAACCAAACAAACCACCCTACACTAAAGATAAGCAGGGGGGCTATGCCCCCCTGTGCCCCCCCACACCCCGCTACTTTAATATTCTAACTCCGAGATCGCGCAAACATACACACAAGGCAAACTCAAACCCACACATTACAGCCCCTCTCACACACACGCACACACACACACACACACACACACACACACACACACACACACACACACACACACACACATCACAGTCACAACACACACTTCCACACACTAAAGCCCTTCACAAACACACTTACACATATATACTTATCTGAACCGCAACACCAGAAGCGCTAACTCAAAATCGCTTAACATTGGGATTTTGAATTTCGCGCTTCTGGTCTTTTGGTAATGTGGGGTTTCGGCTACATGGTCTCGAGCTTTTGAAATTCGAGATTTCAGAAATTTAGTAGTGTTCCCATATATGGATATATACACATATATATATATATATATATATTTATATATATATATATATATATATATATATATATATATATATATATATATAAACACATAACTGAATGCAACAAATAAAACTACAAAAACAGTATTACCTCATAGATATGTGTTCCATCGTAACTGAGAGTATAAAAAAAATATAGACCTAAGACTAAAACGTAAAAGTGTAAAAAATGTAAGTGCATGTCTTTTAATATTCAAATTGTTATATGTCCTTTTTATGCAATTCTGTTTTTTATGTTTTCACATTTTAGTTTTTTACTTTCCTGCTCTTCAGCTTCTCACATTTATGTCTCCATTTAAATAGTTTTTCTATGTTTGACATGCTATATCTTTTAGATTTTCATCTCAGATTTTAGAGCCTTGATGTGACATTACACAGTTGTATAGTTATGTTTTCTAGTATTTTCAGTGCTGGTTTCAGCCCTATTTAGTTGTCACGTTATTTCTACTCAGTCTTATTGTTCTTAATACAAGAGAAGCTGCCATATTCTTTAATTAGATAGTTCTATGGTGATTATATATTTCATATATATTTGCTAAGTGTATATGGTTTTTTACACTCTCACTCTTACAAGTGAATACATATCTATGAGGGCTTACTGTTTTTGTAGTTTGATTTGTTACATTCATTTATGTGTTTTTATATATATATATATATATATATATATATATATATATATATATGTGTGTGTGTGTGTGTGTGTGTGTGTTGCATGTTATATCTTCGTATAATGCAAGACAGTTTTTTCATTTGTCTCTGATATATGTATTTTTATAGGGTTTAGGTCTTCAATTTTTATGCAGTAAAGATGTTTTTTATTACGCTAGTTGTTTTTAAGTCATCGTATTATATATATAGAGTGCCATTAAGAGGTTCTTGTTATACATAATGGTAACATTGTTACACATAGAGTCAAGTGTTTTAAATGAGTCATTTGATTGGTGGTTTAATTTTTGAATGATTTTAAAGATGTACATCTGTAAAATGTTTGGTCTGGTCTGAAGATGTGAGCGTTGTACTCACAAAAGCGCTTACTGAGTTTTAATAAAGCATTATTTTATTCTACCCTGACAATGTGTCAGACAGCTTACTGTATAGTTTTTTTTCATAAAATTAAGAGATAACCCCAACATTTGTTTTAGGTTAAAACCTTTTCTTATTTGATAAATTCATCATTATTCATTTTCTATCACTTGTAAAATATTCCATTCAATGTCTATAGCATCAATATCACAGGTACCCACAAAGCACAAGAAAACACATCAGTTCTTGCCAGACCATTTTTATTAGGGCATAACTCTTTTATTATGAAAAACAGACACAATTATAGGCTTCTTTTTCCACTGACAGAATTTGCTATAACCTTTATCCTTCTCATTGTGCATCCTCCCTCAGCAATTAATTTGCTTAAATATTTGCTTACTGAATATCAGAAGTTAATTGAGACATTCGAATAAATTAATCTCTTACCATAATAGAGTTAACATGCTACTACTGTGCAAATAGGAATGTAAATAGGAATTTACAAATATGCATTTTCTAGAAATTTGTCAAGTAAACTAATTTCATGATTAAATTATGTACCTAGATTTCAAAAGTGATACTTTTTTACTTCAAAATGACTGTAAAATGTAGAGTCTGCAATTTTGTTCATTTCATCAAAAAAGACATCCAGTTCAAAATCTCTCAATGCAAAATTAAACTTTTCCCATATTTTGCCTAATATGCTAAATGCTTAAAATTTTCAGTTTCATACAACATATCTCCCCCCACCCTAATACCATGTTATTAAAGGTGGAGGCTTTTGCCCTCAGAGCAGCACCTCTAGTTTGTTTAAAATAATTCACTCAAATGTGAAAAAATATTCTCCAAGATGTACTCCAGGAATGTACAATCACTTGAATATCATTGGATTTACCACTAGCAATGCAATGAGATATGCTTTGTATTGACATAAAGCCTGAGGATAGCTTATACTAGACATATCACACCACAGCCCATAGGTTCTTAACTAAGAAGATCACTGACATAAAAAACATTTCTCCAGCCAACCAGATTGACATGGGCATCTTGAGGCAATGTAGCAATTGCCTCATGTATACTGACAACCACTTTCTCCTAAAACAAACAAGTACAGTATGGGAGAGATGTAACTATACCATGAAATTAGAATATGTCCTCTCACATAATAATAAACAAGACATCAAACAGGTTGCCAGCACACACAACTCCCCTCTCACTCAAGATAAGGTCAAGATACATAAACTCACATACACAGAGGTACGCACTAAGAGCCTACCAACAGGCCAGAGGCCTCCGAAGTGTAAACAACATGCACATACTGGTACACGAACAGAATCTGCCACTACACATAACAACACACATATGAGTATCTCAGCAATTAAGCCTCTAAGGAAAAACACCTAAAACCTAATGTTCTGGTCATAAGTGACTCAATAGTGAGACCCACAGATGTCCCCCTCACTAGGTTGAACAATGAGAAGGTCACGGTCAGCTGCCTGTCAGGTGCCTGGATCTGTCAAATCATGCATGCACTCAAGTCGTTCAGCAACAATTACCGTTATGATTCTGTCATAGTACATATTGGTGTGAATGACTTGAGATGTACCTCTCTGGACTATATGAAGAGAGACATGACTGAACTCTCAGTTTATGTGTTCCAGGTGGATATGTCCCCGCCCTAAGCAGCATTCTACTTTCACCTAGGATGATGCCATAATGTTGTTCTTCTTTCAACTTTTCCTGGATAGGGGTCACCACAGCGGAACTCCGGTCCGCTAATGATTGGCAGTAGATTTTTTACGGATGCCGAGGTGCCAGCTTGACACCCAACCTTCAACGAAGGCATGTAGGATGATGCCACAATACAGACAAAAAAATGATTGATTTCAATAATTGGCTTAGCTTCGGGTGTCAGGGGGATCCAGTATCTGTCTGTCTGGGAAGACATGGTAGACAGTCCACACTGCTTTGCCAGAAATGGCCTTCACCTGTATCGTCAAGGCTTTCAAATACTGTTAACGATGTTTGCCTCTCCCATACTGTCTTTTTTAGGCAATATCCAAACAACAAAACTTCAGACATAAAGAAATCCACTAAAGGCAAACTCAAAGTCATGATGCTTAATGCTAGGAGCTCAAACAGTAAACTGCACTCCCTGGAAGCACTCCTCACTTTGGAAGATGCTGACATTTGTGTATTCACTGAGACTTGGTTCAAAGCCACTGAGAGCACCCCAGCCATAGAAGGCTATAATGCCTTTCACATGTTCAGACCCAGAACGAGAGTGAAAGAACCAAAGGTGGATGTGTATCCATCTTCTTTACATCCAAATACACCTTGAGACTGGTGGAACAGTACAACTCTCTTGAGCTACTCCAGGTTCAATTAACTATAGGTAAAATACCCTTCCACATTATCGCTAGCCACAGGTCCCCCACCATGAACCAAGAGAAGTATACCGGATACCTGGACTTGCTAGAGTCACTCAGTATACAGCCAAACACCTTGGTCATGGGAGATTTCAACTATCCTTCCATTGATTAAGCATCATACATGAACACAAACAAGTTTGCTGCAAGGTTTCTGGACTTTGTTAATTCAAATGCCCTAGAAAAGTTGGTCTGCACCCACATAAGGGGCTCAAATGTCCCGGACCTAGTGCTCACCATCATGGGGGTAGTCACAGCACTACCCCCTGTGTGTTGCCCTCCCTGGTAAGGTCAGGCCATAAATATGTCTCATTTGGATAAAATCAACACCCCCACAGAGGTAAAAAACCTGAAAAAATTCTCCAAAGCAAACTAGTGCCTACTAAGGGATGGGATAAAAAGTTTCAAAGCCCCTGCCAACATAGCCAACAATGACTCCTATGCAGAGGAATACACAAATGCCCTATATAGCCACTTAAGCAAATGCACTGACTCAGCTGTACCTAATAAGAACAAAACCAGGTTTTCCCATAAAAACAAGCTACCTTAGTAGACTGTAAGTATAAATAAGTTATGCAGCAAAAGAAAGAAACTGATATCTAAGAACAGGAGAGAACTTACTCAACACAGGAAGAATACCATCCACAGCTTGAACAAGCATATCAGATATCCTGTTAAGTCCTCTAAGGCTACCTATGAGGCTAAATTAGCATCCCTAGCTAAAGACAATCATAAGGAATTCTTTAGCTACATCCAAACCCTAAAAGGGAATGCCCAGCTATGTGCTGAGCTCATAGTGGACAGTACCACTCACACTGAACCAGAGAAAATTGCTAGCCGACAGATTT
The DNA here is from genome assembly GCF_019279795.1 of Protopterus annectens. Taxonomy (NCBI): domain Eukaryota; kingdom Metazoa; phylum Chordata; order Ceratodontiformes; family Protopteridae; genus Protopterus; species Protopterus annectens. Next base: position 123,110,269 of record NC_056748.1, on the reverse strand, counting down.
GGCAATAACTTCACCCCCTGTCCCCCCCAGACATACCACAAAGCATTCCTGACACCAGTTCTCTACTGAGTATCTCCAAAGAACAAGTCATACGAGCACTCTCCAAGGCGTAAAACATGGCATCTAGGGACTAGATATCCCAGGCTGCTTACTAAACAATCTAAAACAAGACTTAGTGAACCACTCAGCACTCTGTTTAACCATAGCCTGAGCACTGGCTTTGTCCCAGCAGAGTGGAGAACAGCAGCAGCAATCCCCTTGCACAAAGGGGTACCATCAATTGACCCTGGGAACTATCAGCCGATAAGCCTAACCAGCCTTATCTGCAAGGACATGGAAAGGATCATCATGGACTTTATCCACAAGGACATAGGTGACCTTCAAACTCTTGACCCAACCCAGTTTGTTTTCGTCAAGGGTGGATCTTGCTTATTAAACCTAGTAGACTTCTTTGAGAATGTCATCAAAACCCTAGATGAGGGAAAAACAGTACATACCACCTATCTTGATTTAGCCAAGGCCTTTGACACAATCTCCCATTCAGGTATCATAGAGAATCTCTCCCAGATGGAGATTAACCCACACATTACTAGATGGATAGCCAACTGGCTCACTGACAGAATGCATACTGTCAAAGTTAGGGAGTCCACCTCTACCAGTAGGCCAGTTACCAGTGGGGTACCACAAGGATTTGTGCTGGACCCTCCACTGTTTGTAATCTATTTCTCTGAAGTCCGGGTGACAATAGATGACATGTGGCTTACCAAGTTTGCAAATGATTGTAAACTGGGCACAATCATAGAGTCCCCCAGTGATGTTAACATATAACAGAAAGGGCCAACACAGACAAATGATTGGTGCCAAACTCACGGACTAAAACTTAACACATAAAAATGCCTCATTATCCCCTTTGGAAAAGCAGTAGACCCTGCTAATTATGATATAGATAGCATGCCTCTAAGCTCAAACTCACTGGTGTGAGACTTGGGAACACAGGTTGAGAGCAATCTAAACTTTGATCACCATGTGTCTGTAGTGGTAAGAATAGCATCTCATAAATAAGGCAATTGCATCCAAGACCAGTGAGGTTTTATCCACTGTACTCAATCCTGTCAGACCACTAATTGAGTACAATGCTCTTTTCTGTATGTATCTCACCAGACATCTGCAGCAACTGGAGAGACTACAGAGGTTTCTAACCAAGAGCATCCAGGACCTCCAAAACATGACATACATGGATGAAAGCCCTGTCACTGTACTGTTTATCATACAGGCAGCTGAGAGGCGACTCGTGGCTGGTCTGCAGAGCAGTCTCGACTCTACCCTAATGGAAATGATGCACACCCACAAATCAAATGGGATAAGAATAACTCACTCCAGGCATCTCAACCTAGCCTGTGACATTAACAGAGCATGCTAGAGAGACAGATATATCTCCCAGCAATTGCTACTCCTCTGGAATAAGGTCTCACTCTATGTGAAGCAGAGCTCCTTTATGACCCTATTCAAGCGCAGTCTTGACAACTGGATGGGTGACCGTAAATTCATCCCAGAGTGGCACCTCTGTCTCTCATAGAATCACTCTGCTAACAATGATCATCTAACTATGGTCAATAAGAGTACTCAGGTTATTACATGGTTAGGCTTGTAAAGGCTCTAGGGCCATTAGCCTAGTTACCTCCTATGAACCTATAAACTAACAAAAAGAGAATTGAAATACTGTCCCTTTATTCAGTATCATATAGACTTCTGAGGGGAGCTGTGCCTTGCATTCTGTGCCATTAGGGACCCAGTGGTTCTGGATCTTTTGTATCTCCACAAATCAAATAGTGCTACAAATATGAGAACCAGGGATCTAAATTTTCATTAGCAAATAAATAAAACACAGTCCAGAGAAAGGTTCATTATACACCAGCTTCCCTATCTCTGAAATTGACTCCCTCTGCAACTCACGCAATGTGATATATTATCTTCTTCAAGGGGAACTGGATGATTGGATAGGTAGTCACAAATTCACACTGCCTTGCAAGTACAGGGAGACAGAAATGCAAAGAAATTCCTGTTTAATAGGGATTCATCTTATGGCATTGAAGACCCATAACAACAAACCCCTCAGTAATTTAACAATACACCTGAAATTGCATTAGATAATATGACAATGCTTTTTCAGTAGAAATACAAATCAAATATAAATGTTTCTTGCAGGGGTTATCTCCCTGCAGCCCTATGCCCTTTAGTGAACTATATTAACTGTGTGTGTGTGTGTGTGTGTGTGTGTGTGTGTGTGTGTGTATGTGTGTGTGTGTGTGTGTGTGTGTGTGTGTGCATGTGTTCGTGCGTTCGTGCGTGCGTGTGTGTGTGGGTGTGTGTATGTGTGTGTGTGTGTGTGTGTGTGTGTGTGTGTGTGTGTGTGCGTGCGTGTGTGTATGTTTCAAATAAAGAGAGACCGGGAATAATGTGTGTAATATATAAATCAGAATAATCATAATGACTAGTCCTTTATTTCTTGAGTTACATTTAGCTTCCTGTTACAAATAATATGTAACTTTTGAATTTGTCATTATCTTCAACATTATAAGGTTCTTAAACACTCCTAAAGTCTATGACTGTAGCTTTAGCCAAACACCAGAGTAAGTACTGGCTTGCAAGTGAAAATTAGGGCCCAGTAAAATGATATACATCTACACATATGGGGTTGTACTATGCTCATCATGGGCATCTATGAGGAAAGAGGGATCATTTCAGAGTTCTTAAGTCTTCATCTTGAACAGTGACCAAGGCACTTCTCTATTCTATTCTTGTGTTTTAATCAGGCATTATAGCCACCTGCAGATTTGGAGTTAGTTTCCTTTTTCTTTGCTTTAATTTTACTTTCAGTCCACAAAGTTTAACCATTATATCTCTTTGTGGCAAACAGCACATGCACGCAGGCACTCACACACACACACACACACACACACACACACACACACACACACACACACACACACACACACACACACACACATACACACACCTCAAATATTAAAATCATATCTCAAAACGAGGATCACTTCTTTATTTTTTTTTTAATAGAAGATATTCAGAAACTAGTTCTCCGACTGTCAATGCTAAAGAATGTTTATAAATATTTTGTTCTACTATTTAACAAGTTATGCGGTGGTGGTGCTGCGGTAGCGTTGTCGCCTCACAGTAAGACGTTGTCTGGTTCGATTCTCAGCTAGAGCGTTTTCTGTGTGGAGACATGCGTGAATGGGCGTACCTTCATTGAAGGTTGTGTGTCAGGCCTGGCAAGCCGGTACATAAAAATCAACTGCCAATCATTAGCGGACCGGAGTTCCGTTGTGGCGACCCCTAACCGGGAAAAGCCAAAAGACACCAAAAATTTAACAAGTTATGATCCTTAAACAGATTTTACTTTGTGAAGAAAGACAGTATATATTTGAGGAGCAAGGCTACGTCTGAATGTAAAATTCAATGCATTAGGTTTAAAAAAGCAAAGCAGCTGAGAGGTATGCCCCTCAACACACACATGCACATAAATATACGTATATAAAAAATGTATATTTTTGTCTTTGCAACCAGTTAGTAAGATTAACCTGACAAAATTGAAAAGGTGCTCATTTAAGAAATACATGTCCAATGTTATCTCATTAAAGTGCTCTTTATTATTGTTACGTTTTATTACTGGGGGCAGTGTTCCTGTAAAGAGAAATAGCACAGGGACATTACAGACTAAATGTTACTATTTTTTATTTGTATTGCTTTAATTTAATAATAAGTATCTCTTCATCTGCACATTAATTCACAGCAATGTAAAATATGTGCTTGAATTACTAGTTTGGAAGTAAATGCATATTTTACAGGTGTTTCAGTATTTCACTTCTATTTATTGAAACAGGCTATTATTTTAGTTTCAAGTCTTTACTGAGACATTGTAAGATTTAAATCAAATGCAAGAATATTTTAAGAAAATAAATTATTTGTGTAGTAGTGCACTTTTTGAGCTGAGCTATATTTTGGCAGCTCTGCTGTGGAGCTGTTTTGACACTCATTAAATGCGACAGTTGCTTATCATTTCTTTCTCCATATGTTTTAACACTACAAATGCACTTTATATCAACTCCTAAAACAGAGACTTATAGCAGAAAGAGAGCTATCTTTTATATTGTAAAATGTATATTTGATTTTGAAAAGGGAATGTGTCCCACCAGCTGGTTTCCTCTTTTTACCTGTATAGGAAAACGACAGGGATAACTGTCAGCCTTTGCCATGATGCCAAAGTTGACACCTATCTTCTGACTCTGAAATAAAAACACAAAGAAGATTTTCAGGCTGTTGCCATTTATTCATACTTTAGAACAAATACCACAGTAAGATAAACATGAAGAAAAGATAACTCTGCTTTGGGCACCGTCTAAGCAGTGTTTTTATTCTATTTTCTTCTATATTTTTGCAGAAAGCCTGAAGGAGAAACAATTACTCCACATAAAATAACATTTCTAAGGAAGAATAAAATGAGTGAAAACACAAACAAGTAAAAGAAGAGAAAAGACAGGGCTAAGAATAAAAATGTTCTCTCCAGCCCTATTTTCATTTCTGTAACAAAATAGGCACTAACCTCTTATATGAAAAATGCAATGGAAAATAAACTTCTGTGTATTATTGAAATATTTGTGTTAAAATAAAATATTTGAAAATATTGAATTCTTTAACTGAAAGTTAATATCTATCTGTTTCTCCATCTTTCCATCTATCTATACACACACACACACACACACACACACACACACACACACACACACACACACACACACACACACACACACATGCACACACACACACACACACACACACACACACACACACACACACACACACACACACACGCACACACACACACACACACACACACACACAGACACACACACAGACACACACACACACACACACACACACACACACACACACACACACACACACACACACTTACTGGAATCTGGTGCATTCTGCAGATATCAGAGCAAAAGCTGGGGATAAACATGTAATCTGTAAATATGGCACTGTGAATCTAGACTATCTTGGTACATAATTACGTTTCTCAGTAGCAGTGCTGCACTGTATATCAATCATAGCTACTCCATAAGTCATGAAAACTGTTTCACAAAGTGCGATGTACAGTAACAAAGTTAAGAAATATATCCCAGTCTAAGCTGCCTGGTATTCATAAATACATGTCTACAACAAAATCTCTCCACTAAGCTTAGAGACAACTATGGGATGTATCCCTAAGTCATTTATTAGTAAAATATGCTTGCTCTCACTTAATGGATTCCATAACATTTTTAATAAAAAAAAATTAGTAAAGGTGAATGGCAATTACGGCCACATCTCCACAGCCATCAGTAGCTAACAATGGGTGCAGGACATGCATGGGAACACAGGTAATGCACACATCCAAGGAAATAGGGAGATAGGAAAGCAGATGTGGGGTACAGGTGAAGCAGAGGGACACACAAAAGTTATATTGCAACAGCAAAATCTGAGGAATAATCAGGTGGGCATGGGCAATGTTTTCTTCATGGGAATAGGTCCCCTTTTTTAAAATAGATGGAAAGGTAAAAACATGGAAAGAAGAGGACAATGCCATCCCAGCAGGTATACCCAGATAACAATATATCACAACAAATGACAAAGGTTGGAAATAAACAGTAGGGACAGGTAAGTTACACAGACCTCGAACTGCACAACACGGGCAATGGAAAGTTGACAGACAGGGTGGGAATGCATAGCAGCCATGGTGAAATGCAGAAATACATATGTACCTATGCACTACCACATTATGACATGTTGCACACTGTGTGGAAATTCTATTTGAATGTGTATGACTGATGGCAGTTGTGTGCTATAGAGTAATAAATAGGGAGCACAATACACACTGGATAAATAATCCAATATCCAAGCACTCTGTCAGCCAAGCAACATTACAGATGAGCAAAGGCAGCCACTGGAATGCCAGAGAGTACCAGTAAAGGACTGAACAGAACCTCTGACCATAAAAGACAAACAACCAAACACAGTGACAAACAGCAGCACTGCGGCAAAGCAGCAAACTGGCTGCTACCTATACAAGTAGGTCTACACAACCCAGACAGATGTATAATGGAATGCATATGTCACATGCATACGCCATGTCAAAGGCAACACACAGGTGTAGGTGTATCTCTGTGACCTTCACTGGCCTAACAGGAAATTATTTGAAAGCAATGTTAATACACATACACATCAATGACATGTAATAATAATATAAGGTCACAAATCTATGATTAATGCTATGTAACCAATGTCAGGTTGTGCACATAAATTTCAACAATGTACACTGGTTAATAGGTAACACAGCTTTAACAAGAGCAAGGATGTATTGCATGCAGCAGCTGGCAACTTGTGTACATATGTCCTGCATCTGTATAATAGCCACACAGTTGGCACAAGTTGACCTTGTGACAAAACAACTACATGAAAATGGATGAGAAGTCCAACAAAGATGAACATATATCATACATATGTGCAAAATATATGACATAACTACAAAGGTGGAAGAGAGGTGGACAACATGGGACCACATCAAGGAAGACATGGCATCAAAGTTCCAAAGATAAATGATAAAGCAGGGCAACAATATGTAAGGAGATACATTGCAGATGAATGTGTACACCACATAGGGTGGTGTTGAAGTCAACCCAAATTACACTTGAAGTGAATGGCCAATTTATGTCACATGGGCAGACTGCATTGCTGATGTCAACAGAAATGGGCATGTATAAATCACAACAAAGGCACAGGTAAGCAAGCTAACAACTTGTATCACATTCACATTACTGTCATACCAATCTAAAACAACATGTGGAGAAACACCTGCAGTTATACATCAGTGATCCTGGTTATGACTGAGCAAAGGACAGTCCAGTGAGCAACATTACAGCGCATTAACATGAAGTCAGTGAGTGCTCACAGTTCCAAGGTACAATGATTTTTCTCTATTGATCGGAATATGTGCAGACTCATGTACATAAATCATTGCATATGTGCACAATGTGCCAAAATGTGTGAGTTTATGTGAATAAGGAATGAATGTGGAAATGTAACATAGGCCAATGAAGGCATACTGCACTGTTACTGAATAAATTATCATAATCATGGTCTATACATGAAGATTACACTGGTGGTCTGTGCATTCAGTAGAGCAGGACTGTATATACTGTGCATATGCAGTCCAATCAGTGATATGGCAAACACCATGGTAGCAGCATTACACAAGTGGATCACACAGACAATACTTTCAGTGCTGAGGGACCATGCTAATGGGGATAAACATTGTGAATGATCTCCTGGGTTATTTCCCTGAATGAGTCCCGTATAACTCGAGCCATCTTGGAATAAATTCCCCGTCATGTCCCCCATCTGTGTCCGAAAAACATCAGTGACCACCTCTCGGATCTGCTTCCAATAATGTTGAGGTACTTGGTGTCATCTCCTCTGGGGTGCACCACAGGTAATGGCACATGTAGGTCCTGCTTCCTCATCATCATCCTCTTCTCTGTCATAGTCTTCATCATCACTGGAAGACTGGGGAAGTGGTCTAGCATGTGATCTTCTCTGACTTCTGATAGGTGAGTGTCCACTGGTCCCATGGTCTGTCAAGGTGAATCACAACACAAGACAGAAAGTACATATGCATACCTGCTACTACATGACTACATAACATATCCACTGTGACACAATTTACAGGCAGAAAACAATCAGTATGAAATCTTAGAATATGTTATGGCCATAGACAAGTGTATCACCATATGCAATGTACATCATTAATAAAAAACATAAAAAGGAAAACCAAATGTCTAACAGGCCACACATTCCTGTAAAAATCATAGCTGACATTAAACTGAAAATGATGTGCACATCTGCAATCTAACAGACATTAGGTTACATCCTGTTAACATGTGAGGTCTGCATATGGCAATAAAAGTATGTCAGCATACATTGCTGGTGGCATTAAAACATATTCTCTGAAGAAATGGCATAAAATTATTATGTCGGACAAATATAATGAACAGCTTTGCTACTAGCAAATGGCTCCTCATGCACACAACACCTTCACTATGCCCTATTATCTATACTTATGGATGTTTTCAATAATGGAATACGTCAGAGCCACTGTATCCATCACACAACATGATCAGCTTACTCCTTGCTATGCTATGGCATGCATAACATGGCTTACCAGTGGAAATCCTGACATTACCTGAACACTTGTTTATTGGCCATCATTATGCATAACAGGCATGTGCAAAGCCAGCACATTTACATATCCTAACATTTGAAGAGATGCACTGTGTCATGCAGAACTCATGAGTCTACCTTGCCAAACAATGTTATGAAAATTACAACATAACACTAGTAGTGTTACCTGCACTGTTTAATACTTGTGATATATGCCTCAGTAAACTGGCCAGCTGACTAAGAGAATATCAGTATTTCCATATTTCCTGTCTTATATGTGTGCCTTGCAGGTTTATGTTGGTATGTGAATGTCAGTTGTATTCTTGGTGTCTGTGCATGTAATGAGTCATATGAACAGCCAACAATTAACAAACTGGTATAATGAAGCTATAGTAAGATGGCAATCCAGTGGGACATATAAAAGACATATGCAAAAGAGATGAGCAAGGCAACATGATTATTGGCTGACCCAACATCAGTTTTTGGAATGCAACACAACACACTAGTAATAATGTATAATCATAAACACAGTGACACCCTGTGACATGTGAAAATATGGTATATGTTATACAGTCTTGTCTCTTTACAAATATATCCATGCCCTATATACATTTGTTAGCAATTTTTACCCTGCAAAATGCAAAAAGCATGATTCTTCTTTCTGATTATGTAGCAGACAGTTCAAAATGCTGAACAGTAACGCCTATGTGCACAAGTATCCCTAAACACAGGATACAAAGTAATCAACATACCTCTCTCCCTGCATTGCACCTCCAGCCTGTGCATCACCTCAAGGCACAGGGCATGACTGTGAGTTCACTCTTCATTACCTGCAAAAAGAAAAAAAGCATTTATGACTGATGTAGGTATAAAGTAACATTGATATGCATTGCTCAGCTCATGTTCTCTAAATTTTAAATTGAAAAACATTACAGAATCTCTGCATACACAGTTCAGAATGTTTCACACATTGGAATAGAATTGAATACAGATTGGAGGACCTGAGATTCAAGCTTCCTACTTGAAGCTATGTCCACACTCTAACCCTGACACCTACCTGTCTAGCTAATCCATCTTACCTGAACTTTAACTGAAATGCAGTTAAAAGAATTGGCAGGATGTGTGTGCAAGGGATGGTGTACTAATAGGAATCATGGCTTACACTTTTAAACAAGTTCAATGTGTTGTGCATTTATGAAAATAAAACTGCAAGCATGAATGTATGTCACAGTGGTCAAAACACAAAAACAGAACTGTAAATGTTCATACCTCTGAGAGTAAAACACTGTCATATATAACACATAGCTGCTGTTAACAGACAACTACAAATTGCTGTACATCATCTATACAGTAATGTATTTTAGGTGGGAGGATGTAAAATATATACAGATATTTATTGTCAAAGTACAAATTATAACTCCAAATTATCCCTGAGGTCAGGGGATGTTTCTGTTCTACAGTCCAAATTTGCATCTAACCATCTCACTCCCTCCAAATATAGGTATGAGAATGGTGTTGGATTCAACTCATTATACAATGACCCTCCATTAATATTCTAAAATGTGCACGCTGATTGGTCAGCGTGCACTTTGTAAATCAGACTTATACTAATGGAAAAAGGTCCGGTCACCCGGACTTTTTCCATTAGTATAAGTCTTTAACAACGGAGAGCATAAGATCTCCGTTGCTTTTTAGACACTGTCTCGCTATGTTAAAGCAGTTTAACATAGCAAGACAGCTTTAAAAAAAGTAACAGAGATCTTCCTTTCTCAGTTGCTTGTTTTAAAGCTGTCTCACTATGTTAAACTACTTTAACATACCGAGACACTTTGTAAAAAGCAATGGAGACCTTGCTTTCTCTGTTGCTTCCACCTACAGCTCTGATGTACTGCGTAAGCATACGCATGTGCAGTACATCAGAACTGCCGCAGAATACCAGACAGCTGCAGAAGGGCAGCAAGGAGGCATTATACAATGCCATTATTTAAGAAAAGTAAGTATTTTTTTCTTAAATAATGTCATTGTATAATAGCAATAACCCACTTCTGGGTGTGGGTAATGCTGGATTTACCCACGGTTGTCTTTGTTTGGCCACATGGGCTTCGCCCTTGTGACCAAACAACACCAACCGTGGGTAAATCCAGCATTACCCACACCCAGGCTTGGGTTATTGCTATAATAAACAATGACACAGTTCTACATGAAATTCAAGTCGCAAATGTTAGCATATTCCACATTCTTTTTGCATAAATATACCAGTATGTTTAAAGCTTTACACATAAAAATATAATAAAAGAGGTACTGTTGGCAGACCATTATGGATTACAGAGATATTCATAGAAATCCAATGAACAAACGAGGTAGTGGTGGTAAACATGTTCAAAACTACTGCTGATATCAATATGCCAGTATGTATTGCAGCATTTTGAAAACTTTTTGAAAGATACAACAATCAGAATATAATCAGCTCTTCTTTACGTGGATCTGAATCCACACCTAGCCAAGATATATGCATACTGGCCTGTTGCTTTACAGGTTGACCTAACAGCCATCACACTTTCCTTCTGAACAAACTACTATTGCATGCGTGAATTCATATTCTTGTAGATAACAGATAAATACAGAAACATCTGACACAAACACCATACGCTGTCATGCTCCCCAAAATAGATAATCAAGTTTTACAATGTAGAAGATATGTTTAGACAGTCAGACATGCAGCTTTTTGTGTTAAATAAATGGAACTTTAATAATAATGTTAGCTTTTAAAGCAGAATGGATTAATGAAGTTATTTATAAGTTAATATTCACACATAGACAGGTAAACTAGGTGATACTGCTGAAGTATTACAGTTAGCTAAAAAATGCATAGTCATCAGTACCCTAGGTGCTATAGGTTTCAGTGATACACGACCATCTGTATGTTGCTAGATAGTATATATTTGTATTGTTGTCATGGATATTTACTCATTCATGATTCTTAAAACAAGTATTAGACCTATCGACTCAATGCAAAAAATTCCAGTGTTTATGTCTGCTTATTGTGCACTGTCTGTGGCCTCCTTACAGAGACAGAGGCTTTATGATACTTTCTGTAAGTTGTTCAGTTGGTAAGTTTCAAATATTTTCTTCTAATGTGGCATTCACTGCTCAGTAGTGATTATGTTGATATAAGCTCATGTATAATATTTTATGTTAATATTATTGTTTTATACACACATTGTCTGTTTAGGCTCAAATTGCATTACAGCTGCAGCCATTACACATTTCTGTGGTACACATATGTTATGTGTAGTATGTTAATGTGAACTGCATGTAGCATGTGTGGCTGATGTGGCCCAATGCTGTTGTGTTTGGACCTCCACTTCTGTGACCCCCACTGTAAGGAGTTCAGAGCCCACAGACAGCTTATACAGATATACATGTAAAAATTAATCTAAACAGCCAAAACTGGACCAGAGAAGTTAAATGTTGTAGAAGCAAGAGAAACAATGGTCCAAAACCATCAGTTTATTATAAAACAACAAACAAAGCTTTTGAGTTAACAAACTCTTCTTCAGTATAGTGTTAAAACAGACAAACGGTAGTGCATATATATATATATATATATATATATATATATATATATATATATATATATATATATATATCACATGCCAGCCAATAAAAACAACACATCTTAAAAATCAAACTTAATATAACAAAGCATCAATCTGAAATTAAGTCATATAAGTGTTTCTCTTTTAATAGTGGTTTTAAAATATTAGTGACATTTAGTCCTGGTGGGTGGTCAGCCCAAAAATAATTTATCCATTTATATTCCTCTATCTCTGTTTTATTAGTAAGGTTGCCACCTCTATTCCCTAGTGTGACTTGTGATAAAACACAAAATTTAAAGCTATGCGGCACACAATTCATCATTATATGCTTTGCCAAGGCATTTAGTTGGCACACTTCTTCTAATATCAGAGATGTGCGAGAAAATTCTTTCTTTTAACTTTTGGTTGGTTTTTCCAGTATAGAATGCCTCGCACAGTTCGCTAAATAGGCCACATACTGGGTATTACAAGTTGCATACTCTGTAAAGAAAATTTTTTTATAAGTATGCGGCTGTATAAATTCATTAGATGTATTTATATAACTGCAGAAATTACAACTATAACATGGGACAGTAGATCTTACAGTCCTTTCCTGCTATTATAGGTTTACCTTCACTCAAGTCTTTGTAACACAGAATCTGCTTTAGGTTCCTTTCTCTTTTATAGGTGAACTGAGGTCTTTCTCCTATAATTTTACTTAACTCAGTATTTGATTTAAGTATAGTCCAATACTTCTGTATTACAGATCTTATCTGGGATGTACGCCTATTATATTTCATTATATATCTAATAGGCCCCTCTCTATCTCTTTTAGTCATAGTAGGTTCAGAATGTTTAGTCTGAGGTGAAACTCTTTCTTTTCTAACTAAATATTTATTATTCTCTATCAATTTTGTATCATAGCCTCCTACCCTAAATTTGAGGCCATAGCTTCTAGCTCTTTCTCAAAACCATTATCAGTGGTATTTAACCCGCATCTACATAGTTATAAAAATGTTATCATCATCATGAGTCACACTAGGGAATAGAGGTGGCGATCTTGCTAATAAAATTGATTAGTGAAGTTTGATTTTAGGGCGGCCACGGTGGTGCAGCGGTTAGAGTTGTCACCTCACAGCAAGAGGTTCTCTGGTTCAATCTTCGGCTGGGGTGCCTTCTGTGTGGAGTCTGCATGTCCTCCTTGTGGTTGTGTGAGTTTCCTCTGGGTGCTCCGGTTTCCTCCCACATCCTAAAGACATGCTGTAGGTGGATTGGCCCTAGGTGTGAGTGCATGTGTGTGTGTGTGCCTTCTGTGGAAGGTTGGGCGCCGGGCTGGCAACTCGACACTGTAAAACTCCACTGCCAATCATGAGCGGACAGGTGATCCGCTGTGGTGACCCCTAACCGGGAAAGGCCAAAAGAAGAAAAAGAAGAAGTGAAGTTTGATTTTAAGACTGTAGGCTTTTATACCATGTGATGAACTGTGTTGTTTTTATTGGCCGGCATGTGATATATATATTGATGCATTACAGCTTGTCTGTTTTAACACTGTACTGAAGAAGAGTTTGTTAACTTGAAAGCTTTCTTTGTTGTTTTATAATAAACTGATGGTTTTGGACCATTGTTTCTCTTGAGCCTATACAGATATCACAGCTTATGTTGTTGTTCCGAGTATTATGTTATTTTTATACCACGTATGGTTTAATATGCCACGGTACCATATGCCACAGGGAACATTTCCTAGATTTTGGCATTGCACAGAACTGCAGAGAGGCTAAGCTAGCATAAGCTGTCCACATAATCTTCTCTAGATGTGGGCCCCACAGCAATCTAACCATGTGCATATAACTGTCTTTCAGATGGCAAACAGACCTAGGGGCAACAATTTCTACCTACAGGAAAACAAAATTATAATAGTTGCTCTGTGCCAATGTGGATGGAGACTTCTTGGATGGGCAGAAAATGCAGTATGAAGGAATGAAGCCAGGACCAACCTCATTAACATGATTAATGCTGATGAGATCACACAGCTTCTTACATCAGTGCATATGGCAAGTGGGGAAGTGCTGCATACCAGGGATGGGATAGAAACAGATTTTCCAAGCTGCACAATTATATGCCAATTTGCGTAACATCGATATATATAGAGTAACTCAGTACATATTCCTGTTCCATGCTTACTCATCTATAGTCATTTTTGTGTTGCAGCAGCAAAACTGCATCGTGCACTTGGGTCCACAGAGGGTGACGATGACCAATGTAAGGGTAATGGCATGTAGTCCTGCAACTTCAGTACATATACAACAGTGCAACCAACATGTACCTCATAGGTAAGGACATTGGATCCTGAACAAAGTGGTTATAACTCCCCTTTACTCCTCACTCATCAGGCCAGTAATAGAGTACAATGCTATCTTTGGTATGTACTTTACCAGGCACCTGCAGCAACTGGAAATACCTCAAAGGTTTCTTACAAAGAAACTTCAGGGTCTTCAGCATATGTCATATGTTGACAGACTAAAATCACTGTCACTATACTCTGTGTCTTGCAGAATACTCAGAGGTGACCTCTACCTTGTATATAATGCAAACTCAGATCCTGCTCTAATGGAAATGTTGCATATTCATAAATCAAATGGTATAAGATGCACTTGCTCTAAGGAACTCAATCTAGTATCTGAAACCAACAGGAGTTGCTGAAGAGCCCCTCCCTGCCCCTATTTAAGTGTAATTCGGATGATTGGATGGGAAACTGCAAATTCACCCTGGGAGTTTCACCTGTGTCCCTCATGGACAGGGGCAATAGTTGCTGACATAGTTCTGCTTACTACCTTGATATTCTTGGGAACGGGCCTAGGGTTGTAAGGGCACTAGGGCCATTAGTGTAGTAACCTGCTATGATCCTATGATCCTGTAATGAGCATTCATTTGCACAGGTCCTTTCAGTTTTGCACAACAGCAGAACACAACAGGTGAGTGTCTACATGTACTGTTACTGTGATTATTACCTGTTATTGTCCCAGCCTTTAGTCATGCCAGTGCTATATACTGTCATACTGATGTTTCCCTCACATTGTAAAATACAGGTACATCTTTTGGGGGCATGATCCATGCAAGTGTTCCTACAGACAGACCAGGTATGGTTGTCTAACATGTTCATAGGTTGCAGCACTGTGTAGCAGACCTGTGTTGTATGAAATTAATGTTGCTGTTTTTCTACACAGGGAGATCTGGCCAACAAATGCACCATACATGACTTGAGCATCAGTATACCCTATTACTGTGTTGTATATGCCATCATGTGATTATGCCACTGCAGGAACATGACTGTGTTTGCTTTGTCTGTACTTTCCCACTGCAGGATCCACATTATGACACACAAACTTGCCACATTGGGAGGGTATAACTGGTATGTTATTATATCTCTTTCATAAATGTCATTGTTATTACTCCTGTTATTGTCCTCCATTAATACTGCCCCTACATAGGAAAGCCACTATCAGTATCTCAGCCATGACCAACTGGCACATGTTTATATTACCCACTGCATGTTTTACCTCTGTTGGAATGGTACATGCTGGCAAGGATATGATTAAGAATGCTGTGTTTATGCCTTTGTTTCCCTACAACAGTTGCATTTCATCCCTCTCCTCCAGTGACGCCTTCCCACAAGGACAAGTCAGGTGTGTGTTATGCTGGAATGCCTCACATATGCCATGTATGTTGCATATGTAACATAATTGTCAGCTCCATGTTATATAGGTTCCATGGGCCATACACAGACAAGACTTCCTGGTAAATTATTATTATTTGTAACATTGTAATGGACATATCATATGTCATTAATGATACACAGCATGTGAAGTAAGCACGTTTTCCTGACTTGTGTCATCTGTTTCTTCTTTTAGCATGTCCACTGTCTTTATCCTCCTTGCCTGTCCACTAATCCTGATGTGGGCTCTCATGTGTCTCATATGGTAACATGGCCTGTGGCACACAGGACACAGACTTAGTCATACAGTCCAGCCCAGATGGTAACAGTCACATGGATGAGGCTGAAGCTTCAGATATGGAGGAAAACTTGTCCAGCCACTCTGACAATGATGGGACATCAGATGGTGGACAGGGTGAGGCCTGTGGACTACAGCCTATTTTGGGTCTGTTGGTTATGTTGACACTTCCCCACAGCATGTCCAAACTGCCCATAGCAGTAGATGTAGGCATGTAGCTGGTGTGCATGGGTCCATGTCAGAGGTTGTCCGCCAAATCTTACAGGCAAATGAACATTTCCAGCTATGTCATGGATCTTACATCCATGCACTTACCTATGCTTTGGACTGTGTTGCACACCAGCTGTGTTTTGCTGCATGAAGAACAGGAGCGCAGACACAATGAGGTCATGTTAGCACTGGTTACACAGAATGAAAGCATGTTATCTGTGGCATGGCACACTGAGTCCATGGTTATGGCCATCCTACAGTAGTGCCATAGTATGAACAGAATGTCATGTGCCCTGACGGTGCTTAGCCAAGTGCTACATGGGAGAGACAGGCCCCCAGTCAGCAGCAAACTTTTCCCACCGGGTAATGATGTTTATGCTGCAATATGCACACATTCCTGCTGTTGGCCTATCTGATGTGGACCTGGCAGCCATGACCAGATAGTCAGCTCACACTCATGCTTCTTCCCACAGTGGGTGTCCACATGCTGGCATCACCCCCTTAGTCTTCTCTGTGGAACAACCTGAGCCAAGTGTTTCCATACATGATAGAGGTAGACTGGAATGTGGTGTGAGCCATCAGCACAGGCGCCCTATACTAACACTGACAGTTGATCCAATATGTCTTGTAGTGTCAGTATCACCCCATGGTGATGATGGTTACTTTGCAGACCACTGACGATGACAATGTCATCTGTCTGTGGTTGTAGTGAAGTCTGATACTGTGGGTGTCTGACATCTTTACTAACCATAGGTGACTCCATTTAGTACATGATACATTGTCATACTTTACATTGACATATATATTGCTTGTTATATTGGCAACAGTTCTACATTATGTCCTGAGCTGTTTTTCTGTTTGCATCTTCTGATATTGGACAGATAGGAATGTGTTTCACAGAGGTATGAGCTTTGCAGTTGATGATCCATGTTGTGATAGAGTTGTATATGTTCATACTGTTATATGTGAGAATTATGTCTGATGCTCAGAGTGTACATCTACTGTGTAATTGTCATTAGATACAATCTGTGCTGCTGTGGTGATTCAACACCTGGACATCAATGTTTAATATATGTACTTCTGTACATGTGGATTGTCATGACTCTGATACCTGTGTGACATCATCTTCAAACAACAGGAGTTTTTGGGGATGGTCACCCACACCGGCAGCTGGAAGACCATCAAGCACTGTTGTTAGTATATTATATAGCATGACACACACAGTTATCATCTCTGCTGCCCTATCAGGTGTGTATTGCAGTGCACCCCCAGATGTGTCCAGACATCTGAACCCAGCTTTCAGTGCACTGGACACATGCTCAATGTTATTTCATGTTGCTGTGTGTGCTCCACTGTAGGTCTCCTCTGCAGAGTTTGATGGTTCTCTATATGAGGTCATTAGCCATGGCTCAAGTGGATAAGTACAGCATCATGCTGTGGGGAGTGAATGCATATGTTGTTATAATGGATAATGTTGACAGGATGTCCTTAGCTTGCATCCTAGCTGTGTTCCTGTATGTACCCAGTAGTATGTACTCAGGTATTTCACCTTGCTGGATGGCAGCCCTCAGATCACTTTCCCTCCATATAGCAGCATCTTGGACACTTCCAGGGTGTGTCACTATGATGTTTGCTATGCTGTACACCCAGCTGCAGACAGATACAGCAACAGAAAGGGGTGTACATCCCTGCTGCACACGCAACCTGGCAGTTCAGTAATGGCCACCCCTTTCTGTTGCTGAATCTGTCTGCTTCTGGATGTACAGGAGTCTTACTAGGGATGTGAAGGTAGTCTGTTGCATCAAGTATATATGGGAAGTTTGCAATGTTATAGAACTGATGCATAATATTTTCTGATCCATTGGGATAGAAATAAAGTGTATGTATTTATCTACCTTGTTGCACATTGCTGCTAGGAATTTTGACAATATGGCTTGCAGCTGTCTGTGACACTCCAACATCATCTCCTATGAGTTCCAGATGCCAGTACACCTAGGCTAAGACAGACTTTTGTTTTGAGAGGGATGGGGTTGCCTCATAATGTCCACACAGACATGTGTGGGGCACACATGTTGCACACAGCCTGCACCAGCTGTCTGTCTAGATGGTACTTGTCAATGATTTCTTAATCTGACAGCTTAGTTGCAGCCTTGCTCTCTGTCTAGCGGCTGCCTTTTAGGATACACAGCCACATTCTCCTCAATAGCTTGCAGTACCACAGCCATTTGCAGGTCATTCACTGCAGGTAGCATTTTTTTCCTGTATTGTTATGGATTTTGTAGGATTCCATGAGAATAGCTTCTGTTCCTTGCATTGCAGTATGACATTTGTTGAGGATTTCAAAAAATGAGTTGGCGTTGTAGATTGTCACATTTAAGTCGTGTTGTGCACACAGGATTGGATTTGGAATGAGATGCAGATGTACACCATCTGTAATTATCCTGCACTGAATAGTTAACTACTTGGGCTGCTTATGCATACCTTCTGAAATCATATCCGCAGCCGGTGTGCTGAAGTCTTCCTTTGGTGTGCTATGCAGTGTACAACTATCTTTTGGAATCTGGAACAACCACAGATATGTAAACCAAATGACAAACGACAAAGCCAGTAAATCCAATAAGAATTTATTGCACCAATATGCTGAGTAAAAACCACTTCTTCTCTCTAGCGCCTCACCCAAATGCCTTTAACAGAGTATAAAATCACTTTCCCATCATCCTCACTTTTATACAAAAAAACATTAATTAAAATGATTTAGACAATCAATCGCAGCACCCACTTCCAGTTAAGTTCCTTGTTTAACTCCTTGGGGCACAAGGTACCAAACTTTAAAATAAAAAGTGCTTTTTTCTCTTGCAATTGAATTTTTATATAAGCTCCTTGGACTTGTTAACTTTTTCTATAATGATACCTTTTTAGATTTTTGCCATCACTATTGTGATGCATTTTAAAATGTAGTCCTAATGGACTTTCCACTTTTTCATTCTTAATATTTCTTAAATGTTCTAAAAATCTCACATGAAAACTTTGTTTAATTTCTCCTATATAAAATAAATCACATTCACATTTAAGTACATATATAACTCCTTCTGTATTACAATTATAGGCATCACACAAAAAGTACCTCTGTCCATTAATACACTCAAAAGTATGAACTGTATGGCTGCATATGGTACAATGTCCACAAGCTTTAAAACCCAACTCCTTAATAGGTTTTCTTAACCTTTCTATTGGAAATTGAAACTGGGCATTAACCAACATGTCTTCAATACTTTGGCCCCAATGGGCCTTTGAGGCAAGAGTTCTCCCAGTAACTGATCTTGCAATAGAAAGTTCCAATAGGACATAATTATTTTAATAAGTTCTTCTGAAAATAAAATGCTATATGTAGTCACCAAAAATATTTTTTGCACTAAATTATTACTCCTATTCCTATCTGGTTTACCCTTATATTGATTTACTGCATTATAATGATAACATTGTAATAATCTATTTTTTGCTAATTGTATAGATTCAACACTATAGCTCCTGTTCTCAAACTTATGACATGTTGCTGATGCTTCATCCATAATTTTATTCCTATCACTTGTTAATCTATGGATACGTAACAACTCATTGTAGGGTAGTGTATTTATCAAATGGGGTGGATCACAACTAGATCCGTCCAAAAAAATATTTACATCTTCAAACTTATGATGGACAGAAGTAACTATATTACTCCTTTCCACAGCAAGATTTACATCCAAAAATACTACATTTTCCCCACATTGCAAACCATCAAGACTAATGCCATTATTATTTTGATCCAAATGTTTTATAAATCTGGTAACTCCGGACTTCCCCCCTTCACATAAAAAAATTAAATCATCTATGTAACGATAATATTCTACTACATGATTCTTAAAAAAATCCATTTTATATAAAAGTTGCACTTCAAAAAGTCCCATAAATAAGTTTGCATACATAGGAGCGAATGCCGCACCCATTGCTGTACCTTTGATTTGCTGGTACAAAGTACCATTAAATTCAAAAATGTTGTTCTTAAGACAAAAATAGACCAAATCAATTAAGTAGTGAGACAATGGGATAGATGGAACTTTAGTGCTTCAATGCCTAATTCATGTGAAATATTTGTGTATAAATTTTAACATCTATTACTATCCAATATTTATTTTCACTCCACTGTATCCATTTCACTTTATTAAGAAAATCAAAAGTTTCTTTAACATATAACAATAACTTTTCCACTTCTGGTAATAGCTGCTCATGCAACACAATACCTGTTTTATGAAGGAAGTAATTACACTTAAAGTGTGATTCAAAAAATTGACATTACTAACACAATTTATTAATTAATTATTTGAAATCAAATTTTTTGAATCACACTTTAAGTGTATTTTATTATGTTTACAAATGAAAAAGATATTTTTGAAAAATATATATATATTTTAGTATATGAATATTAATTTGATTGGTAAGATATTGCAACATCACAATAGATATGTCCCATTATCCCATTGTTATATATATATTTTCTTTATTTATGTATTTGTGATACTAACAAGTGTCATGTTATTTTAATTCATACAGCTTGTACAAGCAGTTATGTATTTATATTGAACATCAAGTGTTATGCTCTCTTGAACTGCATCACAGTGGATTTTATACTTACTATATTTCTTTGAGCTAGTATTTTTTTGAGCTAGTGTTTTACAAACCATGAAATGTTAATTTTTAGGCGTTGCTTTACAATTATTCAATTAACGAACCAATTTGCCATACTATAAAAGGTTGGTGTTAAGACAGTATGTTTGTACTCTGAAGAAACCCGCTTATATTCAATGGGTGAAAGCGCTTAGTACTTGGTTTTTAAAGTTATTTTGCTGTTGGTTTTTATTTCTAAGGAGTGTGTGCAATAAAGCCTCTGGATTACCCAGGATATCGCATCTTTGTTTTACATGTGTTTGCTCCGTAATGCTATCCATACACATCTTATAGTATTGGGAAGCATTCATTATAACCAATTTGTTTCCCTTATCAGATGGTTTACAAGCTACATCCTTCCTATTTCTCATCTTTTTAAGGGCTTCTCATTCATTCTTTGTTAAATTACATTTGATATTTTCCTTCTGCCTTTCTCTACAAAATTTATGTGTAAAACCTTCCACTGAAAAGTTAATCATGCTAGTAACTTGTTTTACTGTTTTATTAGTAAAGGGAAGAATATAATCACTTTTACTTTCAATATTCTCTGTATGCAGCAAACAATAAGCATTTTCTCCCTCTTGCATTTCCAAAAACAACTCACAAGAAAAAAACTCAATGGAGTCACTATCATTTAGAGAGATGTCTCCATCTTTAAAACTCACAATCCCTTCAATATTAACATATTTAGAGAAATGGCACCATAAATGCAATTTTCTAATAAATCTAAAAACATCAATTTTTAACAAATACAGTCTGGGTATCACAGTTGGAATGAAATTCAAACCCCGGTCCAGTACTGTATATTCTGAATCTGTAAAGTCCAGTCCTAAGAGATTAAGATGGCTGCCATCCTATAGACAGTGTTAGATCAGCATCATACCACTAAAACATTACCTTTGGATAGCCTGAGAGAATTAACTTACATGGTTAATAACCTTACTTTAGACTAAAGGAATACATTTTCTTACCACATACGGAATCAGGAACAAGCAGGAGGAGTGTATACATAGAAGATTGCACCAGATTTTTCCTTGCCTTACCTGCATGTGCTATCCTTGAGGTCTGGGGTTCCTTGGCCTTCAATCTCCTAATCAAGCAAAACAAGAAAATTGACTATGTCACAGGATCCTGAACACATGGACTCACAAACTACGAAAGCAAAATACTCTACAATTACATCTCCGGAAAAAGAAACATTATCCAAGAGGGTAAGAACAGGAAAACAACAGGGAACTACAAAACCTACTGGCAAAATGAAAGCAGACTCAACTAATATGGAAGATCTAAAATTGGCATTGCAGCCTATACAAACTGCAATACAAAACTTTTCTGCTCAACTACAAACCTTTGGGGACTGCATAGACAGAATACTTACAAGATTTGACAAAATTGAGGCAAACGTTATAGATAATGAAATTAAAATAGAGCAGTTACAAAAAGAACATAATCCCAATGCCAAAACTATGTTGGTTATGCAACAGAAACATTTGGACCTTGAAGCCAGATCCAGCAGGTGCAACAATATCATATGAAGAGGTATACCTGAACGGATAGAACATAGTACCCTACCAGAAACTATCACTTCTATTTTTGCTTTATTCCTAGACAATGCTCCCTTTATACATCAGATAATAATTGAAAGAGCTCACAGGGCCCTCAGACCATCCTGTGACCTAAAAAATCCTAGAATTGTATATGCCAAAATTCTAAATTTCCAGCACGTAAACAAACTTTTACTTGCAGCTAAAGCAAAAAAATATATCGTTTGGAATGGATTCAAAATTTATTTATCACCCGACCTTCCTGCACAGATAAAAATGGAGAGGCAAAAGTTGGCATCCTTCTGTACATATTTAATCCAAAAACAGATAAAATTTCAGATGAAGTACCCAAAAACACTGATTTTCCTTCATCAAGGCTGCAAACTATCCGAAGTAAACATTAAGGAAGCTATTTCGGTTTTTCTTAAAGCATTTAATGAATGTCCAGACCCAGCACAACAAAACCGCTGACTTACTTCAGTTTTTACTCTCCTTTTTATTTATCCAACCCACACCTGAGAGATTGTGTTGGACTATAGAAGATTTATTCAGTTTCTTCATGAATCACCAAATTCCTTTGGATTTCCTCTTGGGTGATCACTGGTTGTGATGCAGGCCTTTTTTCCTCATGGCTCTGGGACTTTAACTAAGGTCTACAATTTCCATTTTCACCACGAACGTTGACACCGTGACATTCCCTGACCCTTGCTCTCCCATGATTCCTTGGTGCCTTAAAGAAACAAGCACCTGTAAACAAAGCTATATATCATGGAGGAATGTCCCAAAAACTTTAAACTTAAACTTTAAAGGGGCCGGTTCATCTTGTTTTCAGTTAATCTTCCATGGTTTTCACAGCGATTAAAGGGTTTTTTTTTTATAAAAAAAAAAAAAAAAAAACGAAGCTATGGTATGCCTTTTCGAATGACAGGTACATGGATATTTTACATTTGCTGTGCAGTTGGGTGGAGGGGAAGCCTTTCAGAAGCCTCGTAATTCAATAGCACATTCATGTGCAACCCCTTAACCATACTTAGACAAGGCTTAGATCTTTAATGAATAATACTACAAGTTCAGTTCACAAAGATCCTTCATAGAAGAGGAGCAACCTGTTACTGATCTCATAACACCTGCGATATCTACACACAGGAAATAATGGGGGTAGCCTATTTACTAAAACGATGTAAAGCTTGCAATGTGCGGGCAGTACAGAAATTTCTGTACTGGTATAATTACAAATCGCCTTTACACTGCCTTGATCCCATTTTGATCTAATAGTTATAGGCATACTCCTATTCTAATCCTAAGACCGGGTAACATCATGTTAATAGTCATGACAGGTTTTATAATGAGTGTCATTTTATGCGTTGAATATATGAACAACTGTTGTTATAACTGGTTACTGGCACAGTCAAAAAAAAAAATTTCTGTATAAATAAATAAGTGTTGGCTAATTGCATGGGCAATGAAAAGGTATATATACGAATAATTAACACTGCGTGGAGTGTATTACCATTGCATTTAAGGTGACTAGAATTGTAAGGTATATCTTTACAATGTTTCAAACTAGTTAGTTCTGAAAATATTGCATATATTCTGAACACTGTATATCATTATTAGAAATGCATCTTCCTGTTGATCTGGATAATCTAGACTGCTGCTCTGGTTTACTACTTCAACTCTGATGTGCCTTACACCTACTTACTAAGTACTTTTACTAAACCTACACACAAACATCTAAGTGGAGACTCTACCTTATCACCAATAACCCTTGCTTAATGGATAAGGATATGGTTTTATTCAAAAAGAGAAATTCTATACACATGTTGAAACATGTCTCTCACTTAATAGAATTTGGTGTTATTCATCAGATAGGATACAGCTAACACTTAGATACACATATAAAACTCTCAGTACAAATTCAAGATGGCTAAGATATACATTTATTTTTCTAATCTGTTTGGGATTGTTATGCATTTTAGATTCTGTAGATATTGTTTGTTCACTTTGGGATATATTAGTTTCATTATAATAGTTTGTTTGTAAGTTTTTGCAAATTGTATTACTTTGCTGCTTCAATACCTAATATCCCAGTGTCTTCCGGGCTTAATGGGTGGTGGTTAGGTATGGGTCTAGAGCAGGAAGGGTTTCTTATCTTTGCCCAAGCATTCTTGTTTATCATATATCTATTCTCAATTAGTCCTACATTCTGTATTTATAGTATTTTACTAAATAAATAATAAGATCATTAATGCTGAAACTAGAGTCATGGAATATTAAAGGGTTACAGGCAGATAAGAAAAGAAAATTTTTTATGCATCTGATGTTTAAATCTATATCAAGCATAATATTCATCCAAGAAACTCACCTATCTAATGACCAGTGGGAACAGGATCGAGAGAGACTATGGGTTACAACTATCATTGCATCAGGGGCAAAAACTAATAGCGCGGGGGTTGCTATAATTATCAAAAATCCATTTCAACAAGACATAATTAATTACGACTCCGATAAAAAGGGAAGATGGTGCTACTTCCCTACATGTTATACACATCTAGATAAACCTATCTTATTTATTAATATTTATGCTCCATGCACCGGACAACAAAATTTCCTCATGACAATTTATAAAATCCTTTCATCTTTTCCTAATCATTATTACATAGTGGGAGGTGACTGGAATTCTATCCAAGATCCGATGACAGACAGGATCAACATTAATGCTAATTATAATAAATATGCTACCTTAACTATATCCGCACTAAAAGAAGATTACAACTTATTTGCTCCTTATATCTATCAAATGGCCCCTCAAACAATAACAAATTCACTTTCTTCTCTAATTGTCACAAAAGTTGGTCTAGGTTGGACTTCTTCCCAATCTCTTCAATACTCACTATCTTTGACATCTCCTTTAATAATGACCCTAGATCTCTTTCAGACCACTCAAAAATCTCCCTTTCTATTTACTAGTCTTCCAAAACATCCTCAAATAACATAGGTATTTGGTGGCAGTTAAACTCCAATCTTCTAAAGAAGGAAGACATACTCACAGAAGTTGAGTCCTACCTAGATCAATTCCTTCAATCTTTAAATTCCCAATCATCTTCCTTAGACTATACCTGGGCAGCCACAAAGGCAATGATTAGAGGATTTCTTATTAATAAAGCATCCGACTATAAAAAACTCTACAACAAGAACGAATTATCCATAATAGATAAAATAAGTAAGCTAGAAGCCGAAATCCAAACAAATTATTCACTTGAATCTGAGAATGTAATAATTCAACTACAAGAGAAACTCCTATCTTTACATGCTGAGAATCTCTCCTTTTAAGAAATAAAAACCTTAGCCAATTACTCTGAATGGGCCCCATTTCCCTCTAAGTTTCTAGCCAGAATCTTAATTCAAAACAAACCATCTTTTCCTAGATCTGAAATTTCATATCAAGGGAAACTGTAACAGAGTACACAAAAAATTATCACCCTCTTTGAATCACTGTATTCTCAACTTTATAGTCCTCCGGAATGTCCTATAGACAAAACAGAGCTACAAAACTTCTTAAACAAGTTATCCTTCCCCAGACTTAGTAATGATCAACAAGATATCCTAGCCAGGGAAATTTCACAACAAGAAATTACCTACGCTATTAACAACCTGAAACCTAACAAATCCCCTGGCCCCGATGGCTTCACAGCTGAATTCTATAAATGCTTCACATCTAAAATTTCCAATGTCCTGCTTCAGCTCTTTAACCATATTATCCATTTTGGAATAAAAGATATTCACCTAAATGCATCTAGAACTATCTTTATTCCAAAACCTAATTCTGACACAAAAAAAACCCTGGAAATATAGGCTTATTTCTATTGTTAACATGGATATGAAGATCTTGGCCACAATCCTAGCTAATAGACTTAAAGCTGTCATTCTCAGTATTGTATCACCTGAACAATCAGGCTTTATTCTACATAGACAAACAGTTGCTCACACTCTCACACTAGAAGCGATGATATATCACTCTCTACTCTCACAAAAATCCCTATATATACTTTAGCCATAGATGCATCCAAAGCCTTTGACTGAATCAGCACAGACTTTCTGTTTGATATTCTCCCTCACTTCAATATACCAAACCTATACATTAACATTATTAAAATTCTTTCCTCTAATGCATACACTGTTCTACAAATAAATAAACAAATATCATCCAGGATCCACATTAAAAATGGTGCAAGGCAAGGATGCCCTCTTTCTCCCCTTTTATTTAACTTATTCATTGAACCCTTATTCCTATTAATAAAACAGAAAACCTTTCATCACATTCCTTTGTTATACAACACTAAAATCCCTCTATCAGCTTATGCTGATGACTTAAACATCTATTTTACTTTACCTAATTCTGATCTAGAGAAAATTATGTCCTCCATTGATACCTTCTCCAAATTTGCAAACTACAAACTAAACAGAGATAAATCCTTAATCTTCCCTATTAACATGTTCACTCAATACCCCAATATAGTCTCATCTAAAGGTATAAATATTAAAGGACAGTTTCATTATCTAGGAATATAATTTTCTCAGGACCCTACCGCATATTACCAGGGTAATATTACTAGATCATGATCGAATGTACAAAATGATTTAAACAGATGGGCCAATCTTAAATTACCCTTCCTTGCTAGAGTAGCAATCATTAAAATGGACATACTCCCCAGATTTCTTCATATTTTCAATGCAACAAATATTATTTTATACAACAAATTCTTCAAAATATATATACTCGGCCCTTTCGAAATTGATATGGTCCCCTAAATCTGTTAGGATTAGTTACACCAAACGTTCATACCCAAAAGAACAAGGAGGCCTAGGATTGCTGAATTTTAAACTATACTACGAAATTATAAATTGCAGTAGGATACTTAGCATAGCTACATTCAATAAGGATTCCACTATATGGCATCTAGCTTGAGTCATACTCTACAATAACTATGTTAAATCTCTGAACTTCCACCCTTTAGCTCTCCCTTTCTTAAATAAAGAAAATCTGGGCAAAATCAAGATACATAGCTGCATAAAAACCAGAATAGTGGCACTACAAAAACTATTTCACTCTCTAAAGCTGACCCCTCATGGCTGTCTTCACTGTGTTCCATGATATATCCAATGCTGTGGAAATTTTTTTGTACCCTTCTCCTGACTGATACCTTTCAACAATGAGATCCCTTTGATGCTTTCTACACTCTCTGCGAAACATGGCTTTTGCTGTAGCAGGCAACTGAGTAAATGTCAGGAAAATCCTACTAGGACAGCGGAACTTTATTTGGGGTTAATCAGAGTCTCTTTAATTGATGGCAGGTGTGTACCCAAGAAGACTGAATGCTGTAATTAAATCAAAAGGTGCTTCAACAAAGTATTAGTTTAAGGCTGTGCACACACAACAAAATATTAGTTTAAGGGTGTGCACACTTATGCAACCAGCGTATTGTACATTTTTTATTTTTTATATTTTTCCCCTAACAGATTTGTTTGCTTTTCAATTGAATTGTACAGGTTAGAGGTCATATTAAAGGTAGGAAAAGTTTTGAAATTATGTATTGTGTTCTCATTTTTTCATATCACAAAAACCTGGCATTTTAACAGGGGTGTGTAAAGTTTTTATATCCACTGTATGTATACATATGTAGTGTATATTTTGTTGATTCAAATGATAAGAATTGCAATATATCATGACCATGAAATATATGAACTGAACACTTTTATGTCAGTCTTCTCTGCTTTCAAATAAAGTAACAGTAATTTATGTTACTGTTGGGAATGAAAACAGTGAATTACAACATACTGGACATGTAATGCCAGTGTGCGTGAATGGCAAATGAATGTGCGTGGAAGTGAGTGCAAGAGCGAAAGTGTATGAAAGCAAATGCAAGGAGCAATCAAGTAAATATGTGAGTGAGTGAGAGCAAGAGTGTAAGTAAAATTGTATAGTATTTGTGAGTGTCTGTGAGTGAACATGTGAAAGTGTAAATGACCGGGCAGGGCTGCACTCATGAAATCCATAACAGAACCCCAAAGGAGGCATCCATAGCCATAATGCAATGAATGCAAGGAAGACAGTCCAGCAGGAAGCAAGCATGCAGGAGTGGAAGGAGTGACATTTGTTGTGATCATAATATGAAGTATGGGCCAAACAAAGAATTAATGGAGTAGAGACACAAAATATTGAACAAACCAGTGACAACAGTTAATCATTCAAATCATCAATAACACAATAAATAAACACTGTGCAGGTTTATGAGATGACAACTTATATATATATATATATATATATATATATATATATATATATATATATATATATATATATATATATATATATATATATATATATAAATATATATATATATATATATATATATGGATCTACTTTACAAATTCGAAAAAACATTAGATCGAAATTCATAACATTGAGACCACAAAATTGAACATTCACTTTACTGAAACATCACATCGAGTCCCATAACATCAAATTGAAAAAAAACAAATGGATGCCGACTCAAAACTTCAACTATTTTTTAAATCCTGCACTTTTGCAGGGGGACTGCACCTCGCTGCACTCCCTACATCTCCCACAAATTACTCCAAGATTGCACTACAGTGAGGAAAATGGTAAACTAAGGACGCACTCCGCATCTACCTCTATGTAAGTAGTTTCATCAACAACATCCTAACATTTAAATACTCTATTCTAAACCCAGCACATACCCGTTACTCTGTTACTTTTTATTATCTCTTTTCCCCTTTTAAACCTTAAATTTCTACTAAACTCTTCACTGACACCAGAAGCTTCCAGTGTTATATCTGCCATAGTTCTTTTACAACCACAACACAACACCTTAAAGGGACAGCACAGTATTTAACCAAATATCATTTAACAATAACAAAACATAATAGTAACTTATCATTAGCTCTTCTACGTTTGATATTCTGGTATTCAATGCTGTAAAGTTTCAGTAAAGTGAATGTTTGACTTTATGGAGTTGATGTTATGAGTTCCGATGAAATGATGTTATAACTTTGTAAAGTAGATCCATATATATATATATATATATATATATATATATATATATATATATATATACACATATATATGTGTGTTTACATGCACAACAAAACCAAGGAGACTAATTAAACAACAAAATACAAATATTATGTAAAACATCATGAAAAGAAACATAAGATGACGAAGTGCCAATAAATTTGTCCTGCAAAATACAGTAACAGACAGCAATCTGCTTGCATAGGTAGCTATGAGATAAATATATACAGTCTGCACTACAAGGAAAATAGCAATACAGCTGTTGCTTTTAACTTAACATCTTATACTGAATGCACAGTATATGGAGAATGCACATGGGAAATTTGGCAGGGCACAGCAGATGCAACACAAGGATAGTGTGACAGTGACAAATTTTGTGGAATTACAAGTATATAGACCTCCATGCATGTTGTCACTCCACTATTAACAACATGCTTTATATGATCAGCCTTCACACACACCTTCATGGATATTGAAGATGTCACTTGTTCATAACTGATGCCATCCCTGAAGCTGTGCACATGGGACTGTTTAACCTAAAATACACCCAGGATATGCCTCATGTGATAACTTCCTGGACAGCATAAGATGCAAACATCTGTGCTAGGACTTCATGACATTTAGTGTTATCTGTAGCTTATCTTCAACAAGATCATGAATGTTACAAAACTAAATGGGATAGCTGGGTGGCATATGTGCATTTGACTGCAGGACATGCTATGTGCCATACTTATTTAGTTTGCCAACATTAAAAGTAGTTTTTTGCATGGGAGCAAGCAGCCTGCACTCTTCGCACCCCCTCTTAATTATATATAGCAATGCTGAGGTTGCACTCTACTGAAGAAAAGGCAAATTCCTTACTCTCCTCCCCTACTCCCTGCTGTTCATGCACAGAAAAAGCTGGCAAGTTTTCCTGTAAGCTTGTCATGCAGGATTCACAAGAATAGCCTGTACACATCAGAGCATTTAGTGCAACAGAAGGAGTGTCTGCAGCGCCAGTATCATATGGGCTCACAGACAAGATCCTGCATCCATGCCATAAAGACCAGCAAGGTGGTAGTGCTGCATCTGTCACCACAGGAAATGGCTAAGGTGGAAATTACATCACTTGACTTGCTCCTGAGGGAAGAGTTGCTCAATGGACTTTCTGGTAACATTCTCAGATTCACAGATGATGTACTCAACCTGCATTTTAGAGTAGAACTGACAAGGCCAATTCAAACAGGTTGTCAAATATAAAGCAATAAGCAGCCTCACTGATGGCTCTTAAGGGATACCATAAGGGACATTAAAACATCAGTTTGGGACAAGAATGTGATATAAAGGAAGTCAAGCAAGAGGGAGTGTATAAATATTTGGGAATTGATGAAGGATCAACAATAAAGCATGAACAAATGCGAATAAAACTTAGTAAGGAATACTTTAGAAAACTTCAATTAATCTTCAGAACAGTGTTGACATCTAGGAACAAAATTCAATATATAAGCCAATTTGCCCTTCCTATCTTAACTTACAGTCTTGCAGTGATTGACTGGCCCCTAAATGTGTTGGCTAGATTAGGTAGGAAAACAAAAAGGATGCTTCATGCTCACCAAATGATTTCTAAAAGTCAGTGCATACCAAGATTATATATTCCCCATTCTGAAGGAGGGATGAGCCTCCTTGAAATTGATTACATGCACAGATCTGCAATTGTGGGACTCCACACATATCTGCTGACCTCACAAGACCCAAACATAGTGAAAGTTTTGAAACATGAGGAAAATAAATCTAAGATAACTTCTCTGCTTAATCTAGCAGAAACATATTGGTGTCAAGCAGGAATGGAATTCAAATCAGAAGTAGATAAAAATCAGGTAGCAACTGAATGTGCCAAAAAAACAAAAGAAAGAATATAAGGTGAAAGACCAGATGAGAAGGCAAGAAATGTGGAAAATGCTTAAATATAGTTGCAAGTATAAAAAAACTTCTGGGGAAAAAAACTCATGTTGATCAAGAATGAACGCAGGAATGGTTAAGGAGAGGTAAATTCAAACCAAGGGATGAAAGGTTAATATTGGCGGCCCAAGATAGTGGGCTACATACACACTGGTTTACAAAGTCCATTGAACATGTGGGAGAAACAGACAAATGTAGGTTTTGTAAAACCAAATTGGAAACAGTCGCACACCTTTTTACTGGTTGTGACATACTGATGGCAGAAGGACTGTATACTGAAAGGCATAATAATGTGGTAACACTGTTGCACTGGGGACTGTGCAAACATTATGGTATTGAAGTGGCTGAAAAACACTGGAAACATGAGCCACAAAGCATCATAGAAAATGATAAAGTTTACATCACATGAGATTACCCATTACCAACAGTTCAAAAGACAGATGCTAGAAAAACAGATATAGTAATCCATGAAAAGAAGAGAAAAGTAGCATTGATCATAATATCACCACACCCAGTGACTACAGTATCTTGTATACAGAGAGACACAAAGTCATAAAATATCAGGACCTGCAGGCAGAAACGAGAGCGATGTGGAAGAAAGATACCCAGACAGTTCCAATAGTAGCAGGAGCAATGGCTCTTATAAAAAAGAATCTACAATTATATTTAGATATTTTACCAATACATGTAATCCCATCCGAATTGCAGAAACAGTCATTACTGGGCACATTGCGGGTGCTGTGAAGAGCACTTCTGTCTGATATCAAACATTGAAACAATACTAATTTCATGAACTTTAATCGTACTTTGACTTAGGAATTGGGTCCATTCCCATCATAGTATTAGAAACCCAAAAGACTTGGAGAAATTAAAAAAAAGACATGTATTTCATCCCACTGCCAGTGACATGAACGTAACTATGAAGGACAGCTGTTTGCACTCTGATGAAGTTGTTGGAAATGTGCCTGTTGGTGAGTGACATCACAGTGACTTTATGTCCCTCATCCTCAGCAATACAATGCATGAACTGCCCATGTGTCAGTCGGAAAAGGCTGGGGTCAATTGCATCCGATGCATCCAATATCAGACTGTTTGAGATGTCTAATTGTGTCTGTCTACATACACAAGAAATGGACTGCCCAAGACTCCTACAACTGGGCAATTGCTGCATCACCTCTTCATCCACTGCAAGATGGGTCTGACAATGCAGTTGCAAACTGTTTGATGTATGTTTTTGAATCTGATGGCACTTTTGCTGTTCAATCTGGGGTGTGGTGGTGAGGGGTACTTCTGGTTAGCCTGTACCCCCCCTTCTGTCCATCTGTAACATTTGTCAGGCAACATTTGCACAACCTTTCTGCAATCCTTTCCTACACACACACACACACACACACACACACACACACACACACACACACATATATATATATATATATGTATATGTATGTATGTATATATATATATATATATATATATATATATATCTGCACATAGACATGTCCCTGTTGTGAAAAAGTGGTGCTGTACATGTTACCCAAAACTCCTGATGGTGCTATCCACATGTCCATAATGTCCTCCACACTTGCTTCCGTTACATACATGCTCCCTTTTTAACACACTGCTCTTGCAAAATGTCTTTCTCTCTCACTTTGTGTTTGACTGGGCTTACTCCTTTGTTACTGTACTATCAGAGGTGTACACAAACTCCCTTGTATGCCAGCTTGGTGTGCATTTGCATTCCGATGGTCTATCCTTTATAATGCTGTATGAGTGTGTGTGTGTTTATTTCCTATAGGACTCTGATATTTTAATAACCATCTGTGTTCATAGGTGTTTACTAGGATAATGACCACAAGGGCCTTTTTAAGCCTAGCCATGCATCCCAAATCTCTGACAAGTTCTGATACCATTGATAAGTGTAAGCATTGGCTTGGGAGATGAACAATTTACAGGTTACATGTGTCCATTAGAGACATACAGTAGGTGCCAAACCAGGGATGAATTTCCGGTTTTCCATCCAGTTGTCCAAGTTGCACTTGAATTGGGTTAGGGAGGAACTCTGCTTCACATGGATGGAGAGCCTGTTCCATAGACAGGATAGTCTCTGGGATACATACCTATCACTCCATCAGGTCCTATTTATATCACAGGAAAGGTTTAAGTCTTTAGAATGGGTAATTCTGGGTCTGTTTCTTTTGTGGATATGCAGGATGTTCATCAGAGTGGGGTCTGACGATGCCCTGTATGTCAGGCATAGATCTCCACGCAAAAGCCTGTAGGAGACAGAATACAGGGATAGGGCCTTGAGGAGGTCTGCATAGGACATTTTACTTACCCCCTGTATTCTTTTAGTGAAAAACCTCTGTGGACATTCCAATTGCTGGATATGCCTAGTTAGGTACATACCAAAGGTGGCATTGTACTCAATGATATGTCTGATGAATGCCGAATACAGTGGAACAATGACTTCCTCGGACTTAGATGCCATGCCTTTGTTTATTAGTTGTGCAACCTAGAATGATTTCCTCACCACTTTAGACACGTGATAGTCAAAGACTAGATTATTATTGATATGTGTCCCTACGTCCCTCATTAATCAGTCAAATCTAAGGGGTGTGTTGTCAATATGATGGTTACCAAGGATGGATGACTTCCCAAAAGATACTATTATGCATTTCTTGGCATTTAGTTTTAGTCCATGGCTCTGACACTAGTTGTTTGTTTGTTTCAGCCCCTTCTGGAGAACATTTGTGTTAGTGTGAGATTCAGTGGCAGTTGTTTGTTTCAGCCCCTCTTAGAGAACATTTGTGTTAGTGTGAGATTCAGTGACAGATCCTAATTTGGAATCATCTGCAAATTTAGTCAGCCAGAGACCATTGATATTGGCCATGACTTTTGAGAAATATATGCCAAAAAGGAGCAGTCAAAGGACTGATCTCTGAGGGACTCCACTTGTGACTGGCTTCTTTATAGAGGTGGACTCCCCGGGTTTATATCAGTCCGTCGAAACTGCTGAATATCAAATACCAGACTTTACAGTTTGAACACCGGTAATCGCAAAGTCGTGGCCCACCAAATTCTTTCCCAGGGAAAGAATTCGGTGGGCCATTTTCTGTGGCTTCATGAGTATCAGGACTGTGGTGGGAAGTTACGGGTCGGGTTTAGGTAAGTGTGCAATTGTGTGGATGTTAGGGTTAGGGAGTGGGTTAGGTGAGTTAAGGTTATGGCAGAGGTGAGATGGGTGTGCGATAGTGAAAGACTTTAGGGTTAGGGCGGGATAGGTGAGTTAGGGTTAGGGCGCGGGTCGGGTGAGTGTGCGATAGTGACTGACCTTATGCTTAGGGTTTGGGTTAAGGTAAGTGGATAGGTAGTAGTGTATGTACAGTTTAGTGTAGGGTTAGATGTAGGATTTTGAGTGTAGGTGTGTGGATTGATGTTGTTTTGGTGTGTTTGTGTTGTGTGTGTGTTTCTTGGAACAGCAATTTTTTTTCCCTGGGAAAAAAAATCACTGTTTTAAGACTTCAAGTTCGTGGCTTGAAGTTCGAACATATAGTGTTCGAACTTCAGACGTTTTGATGAACTGATATAGACCCGACTCCCCAATTCTAACTTCTTGGGTCCTGTCTGTGAGCCATTTGGCTATCCATTGGGTGACATATGGGTTTGTCCCTAACCTCTTGAGTTTGTCAACAATGCCTAAGTGGTGTATTGTGTCAAATGCCTTAGCCAGGTCAAGGTAGGCAGTGTGAGTGACTATGTCCTCCTCCATTGCTTTAGTGACCTTCTCAAAGAAGTCCAACAGGCTGAGTAGGCATGATCTTCCCTTGAAGAAACAAAACTTGGTTGGGTCCAGTGGCTGGAGGTTTATTATATCTCTGTTGATTGTCTCCATGATAATTCTTCCCATGGCTTTACATATAAGACTAGTGAGATTTATGAGTCTGTAGTTTCCAGGGTCAGTAGATGGTCCACCTATGTACAGAGGGATGACTGTTGCCTTTCTCCATTCATGAGACACAAAGCCTGTTTGGATGCTACAGTAAAATAGTAATTCCAGAGACCCTGACAGGTCATGTTTCATGCTATTTAGAAGGCATCCTGGGATATTGTCTGGGCCTATTGATGCATTGTTCTTGGTCTTAGAGAGAGCATTAAGGACCTGTTCCCTAGTGATAGTAGGGGGAGTTATATTTGATGATATTTCCTAAGGGAAGATTGAGGGGGAGAGAGGGGTAAAGTTGAAGCTGAATTTATCAGCCAGGAGGTTTCCTATATCTTCTGGCTCAGTATAAGTGGCTCCATTTACAATGAGCTCTGCACACAATTGTGTATTGCCTTTGAGGTTGCGGACATAGCTAAAGAATGCTTTGTGGGTGTCCTTCTCCTGAGAGGCCAAACTTACCTCAAACTTGTGCACTGACCTTTGCCATCTATTCGTCAGCATTTGTTATGCACAGTACTCACACCATGCACTACAGGGGGACAAACATTACCAAGATATATGGACATTTCATTAATTATTTTCTGATATAACTATTATCTTCTGCTCTAGTTGTCTGTAAACTTGTATGTGTTGTGCATGTTTCTCATACCATGCTCAATGGTAGACATACGCTTCTGTCAGGTATGGGCATTCCCTTATGTATTTTCTGTTCTACCTGTCAGTACTCTTTGCATTTCACACCTGCACAACATATTATGCCAATGTGTTTTATAGGTGAGAATGGCAAATGGTACATTTTGTGCCTCTTCTGTTAACATTTTTCTTCCCTACTTTGATCTTAGGTTTCTGCATTCTTTTCAGTTCAGACTTGTAAAACATACTACATCTCATTCCTGTGTATTTTATGGGTGAGAACAGCTGCCTGACCTGCTTCTATATGCAGGTCACAGTTGATTGGAGGTGAATGTTGCTTCTTTAAAAAAAAGCACTACATCAAACCACAAATCATCATGTACAAATGCTTGAAACAGTTTATCAAAAAAAAAAAACACACTCATACTGCCTGCCAATTATATATGCCAGGTACAAGATCAAACTATAGTCGGGTAAGGACAAATTCCCTTATCAATACTGCAATGTGATCACACACAGAAATGAAAGACGTTATGTGTGATCAGTTGATTTTTAATTACACATGCTGGCTTTCATTCCATTTGACAAAAAAAATTCAACAAAATACACATGCACACATGTGCACCACACACACACACACACACACACACACACACACACACACACACACACACACACATATATTTATATGTATATATATATATATATATATATATATATATATATATATATATATATATATATATATATACTCCCTGCAAAAACATAAAAGTAATGTTTTATTTTTTTTTTAAACACACTTTAACGAAAGTGCTTTTTCGGTGAAAGCGCTTTCGTTAAAGTGTGTTCCGTGATTATGGATTATATACATATGGGTTACCTTCATTTCATCGAAAGCTCATTTGACCGACAAACATTTTAGTCGGACCAAATGACTGAAACTTCATTTCACTGACACTTCATTTGACTGACAGTTCATTTGACTGACAATTAGTACTGGCAGTGTCTAGAGCACTGTATGGCAAGTAAAAGGAATATGTCCTTTTCCACACTGTAGTGCGCAGCCCCCTCCAGTTACTTTGGTTTTACTAAACAATACAAAACCAAAAGCAGAGAATATAACATGAAAGTAAGTGGGGGGCTTTGCCCCCCACACCCCCCAGTGAGGGGGGGGGCTGTGCCCCCCCCCCCCACACCCCCTAACTATATATACTAACTCCAGGGTCACACTTCAGTGGGGAAAAAGACATATTCCTTTTACTTACCTTACAGTGCTCTAGACACTGCCAGTACTAATTGTCAGTCAAATGAACTGTTAGTGAAATGAAGTTTCAGTCATTTGGTTTCAGTCAAATGAGTGTCAGTCAATTGAGCTTTCGACGAAATTAAGGTAACCCATATATATATGTATATATATATATATATATATATATATATATATATATATATATATATATATGTATACACACACACACACACACACACACACACACACACACACACACACACACACACACACATATGACTACTGTTGCCGAAGGAGGAGAAGAGGCGGAAGGCATTGCCAAAGGCAGGAAGAAAAGAGAAAGGCTAGGACTGTGGTAGTGAGGGTCGGAACTTTGAATATTGGCAGTATGTCTGGTATAGGGAGAGAGCTAGCTGATATGATGGACAGCAGGAAGGTTGGTATATTGTGTGTGCAAGAGACCAGATGGAAGGGGAGTAAGGCTAGGTGTATTGGAGATGGGTTCAAATTGTTTTATCATGGCGTGGATGGGAGGAGAAATGGCATAGGAGTTATCCTGAAGGAACAGTATGCTAAGAGTATTTTGGAGTTGAAAAGAGTGTCGGATAGAGTGATGTTTATGAAGCTGGAAATCGATGGTGTAATGATGAATGTTGTTAGTGCATATGCTCCACAAGTTGGGTGTGCAATGGATGAGAAAAAAAAATGTTGGAGTGAATTGGATGAAGTGGTGATGACTGTACCCAAGGGTGAGAGAGTGGTGATTGGAGCAGATTTCAATGGGCATGTTGGTGAAGGGAACAGAGGGGATGAGGAAATGATGGGTAGGTATGGTGTTAAAGGAATGCAGAAGGTCAGATGGTAGTGGATTTTGCAAAAAGGATGGACATGGCTGTGGTGAATATGTATTTTAACAAAAGGGAGGAGCATAGGGTGACATACAAGAGTGGAGGAAGATGCACACAGGTGGATTATATCTTATGTAGGAGGGCCAGTTTGAAGGAGATTGGAGACTGTAAAGTGGTGACCGGGGAAAGTGTAGTTAGGCAGCATAGGATGGTGGTTTGTAGGATGACGTTGGTAATCAAGAAGAGGAGGAGGAGTGTGAGGGCAGCATCAAGGATCAAATGGTGGAAACTGAAAAAGGGTAATTGTGAGATGGAGTTCAGGGAAGAGTTAAGACAGGCACTGGGTGGCAGTGAAGAGTTACCAAATAGCTGGGTAACTACAGCAGAGCTAGTAAGGGAGACGGCTAGAAAGGTGCTTGGTATGACATCTGGACAGAGGAAGGACGACAAGGAGACATGGTGGTGGAATGAGAAAGTACAGGAGAGTATACAGAGAAAGAGGCTGGCAAAGAAGAAGTGGGATTGTCAGAGAGATGAAGAAAGCAGACAGGAGTATAAAGAGATGAGGTGCATGGCAAAGAGAGTGGTGGCGAAGGCTAAGGATAAGGCATATGAAGAGTTGTATGAAAGGTTGGACACTAAGGAGGGAGAAAAGGACCTTTACCGATTGGCTAGACAGAGGGACCGAGCTAGGAAAGATGTGCAGCAGGTAAAGGTGATAAAGGATAATGAGGGAAACATACTCACAAGCGAGGAGAGTGTGTTGAGGAGATGGAAAGAGTACTTTGAGGGGTTGATGAATGAAGAGAATGAGAGGGAGAGAAGGTTGGATGATGTGGGAATAGTGAATCATGAAGTACAATGTATTAGCAAGGAGGAAGTAAAATAGCTATGAAGAGGATGAAGAATGGAAAGGCTGTTGGTCCAGATGACATACTTGTGGAAGCATGGAGGTGTTTAGGTGAAATGGCAGTGGAGGTTTTAACCAGATTGTTTAATGAAATCTTGGAAAGTGAGAGGATGCCCGAGGAATGGAGAAAAAGTGTTTTGGTACCGATTTTTAAGAATAAGGGTGATGTGCAGAGCTATAGTAACTACAGAGGGATTAAACTGATCAGTCACAGCATGAAGTTATGGGAAAGAGTAGTGGAAGCTAGGTTAAGAACGGACGTGATGATTAGTGATCAGTGTTATGGTTTCATGCCGGGAAAGAGCACTACAGATGTGATGTTTGCTCTGAGAGTGTTGATGGAGAAGTACAGAGAAGGTCAGAAGGAGTTGCATTGTGTTTTTGTAGACTTAGAGAAAGCATATGACTGGGTGCCTAGAGAAGAGTTGTGGTATTGTATGAGGAAGTCAGGAGTGTCAGAGAAGTATGTAAGAGTGGTACAGGATATGTACGAGGATAGTGTGACAGAGGTGAGGTCTGTGGTGAGAGTGATGGATGCATTTAAGGTGGAGGTGGGGTTACATCAAGGATCAGCTCTGAGCCCTTTCTTATTTGCAATGGTGATGGACAGGTTGACAGACGAAATCAGACAGGAGTCCCCGTGGACTATGATGTTTTCAGATTATATTGTGATCTGTAGTGAGAGTAGGGAACAGGTAGAGGATACCCTGGAGAGATGGAGATATGCTCTAGAGAGAAGAGGAATGAAGGTCAGCAGGAATAAGACAGAATATATGTGTGTGAATGAGAAAGAGGCTAGAGGGATGGTGAGGCTGCAAGGAGTAAAGCTGGCAAAGGTGGATGGGTTTAAATACTTGGGGTCAATAGTTCAGAGTAATGGTGAGTGTGGAAGAGAGGTGAAGAAGAGAGTACAGGCAGGATGGAGTGGGTGGAGAAGAGTGTCAGGAGTGATTTGTGACAGACTAGTACCAGTAAGAGTGAAAGGGAAGGTCTACTAGAGGGTAGTGAGACCAGCTATGTTATATAGGTTGGAGACAGTGGCATTGACAAAAAGGCAGGAGTTTGAGCTGGATGTGGCAGAGTTAAAGTTGTTAGGATTTGCACTGGGAGTGACGAGGGTGGACAGGATTAGGAATAAGTATATTAGAGGGTCAGCCCAGGTTGGAAGGTTTGGAGACAAAGCCAGAGAGGCAAGATTACTTTGGTTTGGACATGTGCTGAGGAGGGATGCAGAGTATATTGGGAAAAAGATGCTAAGGATGAAGCTACCAGGTAACAGGAAAAGAGGAAGGCCTAAGATAAGGTTTATGGATGTGGTGAGAGAGGACATGCAGGTGGTTGGTGTGACAGAGCAAGATGCAGACGACAGGAAGAAATGGAAACAGATGATTCGCTGTGGTGACCCCTAATGGGAACAGCCGAAAGAAGATGATATATATATATATATATATATATATATATATATATATATATATATATATATATATATATATATATATAGATGTGTACATATATATGTATATCTGCACACATGCGCACACACACACACACACACACACACACACACACACACACACACACACACACACACACACACACACACACACACACACAGATATGCGCGTGTAGTATTCACCTAAGCTGCTGGTGTCTCAGAAGATATTTGAAGACAAGATGAGGGAGAATAAGGGCTTAAACCTATTTGTTACCTTCAAGCTGGGTTTGTAAAAGTAATAGGTTCCAGTGTGAGTCCCCTGTACAAGACTCATAGATGGGGTTTTGGGAGTGATATGATCCTTTCATTCATGAGTAATGCCCCTACGACAGAGCTCCATTGTGTGATTTGAGGATGTCTCATTACAAGTAATGCTCAATGAGGAAATTGAATTAGGGAAAAATGGAAAACAAAATATTCCATTCCTGCAATATTTCTTTCTTTATTTATTTTATTCTACATTTGTTGACCGGGATAGTCCGACTGGATTCATGTCCATTTTCAGTGGAGGCCCGGGGAGAAAAGCTCCAAGTTAAGGAGTTAAGATTACAGATACAATATATTCTTATATAGTCATCTTCGTTAAATTTACATACAGTATGTACTATTATTTGTAAATGGATTCCTTGTGCCATTAAAGTGTACCAGTTGTGAAGCTTTCTGATCTTGCATTTATTCCTTCGCTTTGTATTTTGTTATAGCAATGAAAATAGGCCTAGAGAGAAACATTTTTATTTTTAGTCCTGTCTTTTCTGCTCTTTTGCTGTTGGTGTTTTCACCCATTATTCTTCCTTAGAAGTTTTATTTTAAGTAGAGCAGTTGTTTCTCCTTCAGGGTTTTTCTCTTTTTTCTGTGTTGGGCACTTAAGTTGTGCTAACTGTACTGAAACACATTAGACAATGGGAAACAAATTCAGCCTGACTAATTACTGAGCCAGTCAGAACAAATTCACAGTCAGAAAACAATATTTATAAAAATATTTTATTTGATTTTTATTTATTTTTATTTTACATTTGTTAACCAGGAAAGACCGACTGGACACGGGTCCATTTTCAGTGGAGGCCTGGTTAAATCTCCAGTTTGTTGCACATGTTCATCAGTAAGTATTAACAAGCAAAATCAGTGAATATTAGGCTACACATAGTACATATTTACAGCAGTGAGTAGGTATTAACAAACATCCGTATTGCATATTCATTTAAAACATAGTAAACAACAGAAGAAAATGTAGCTTTTTGGAATAGGTTGCATAGAACTATAGCATGCAATACAATGACATATTAATATTCATTCCTAAAATTATTCTACATGGCAGTATATAGGAGAATGCATCTAGCAGAGGAGACACTCATAGTGTAAACACTGATGAAGTCATTGTGGTGTTATACACACACACACACACACACACACACACACACACACACACACACACACACACACACACACACACACACACACACAGACACACAGACACACACACACACACACACACACACACACACACACACACACACGCACATGCACACGCACGCACACACATGCGCAGACACATGCACACACATGCACACACACAAACGCAAAAGCATTTTCAAAAGCCCCATATCTCACAGAGCCGGATCCAGCACTAGGTGACCTAGACAGTTGCCAAAAGCCTGCTGGCTGGGGGGGTGGGCTGGTTGGGGGGGGGGGGCTGTTGCAGAAATTAATTTTTAAATAAACAATTAAAAAAAATTAATAACATTTCTTTTTTAAGGGCATCTGTGCTTTTTGCTAATTCCTGTTGGAGCCCATGTAGGACGCATCCTGGAATGTTATCAGGTCTAAAAGATACTGTATTTTTGGCCTTAAAGAGGGCATTTACGACCTGCTCTTTAGAGCTACAAGGTAAGGAACAAATGATAGGGATGTCAAGGGGTACGTGTGGCAGGGACAGGGGATTCAAGTTTTCACAGAACCTGTCAGCCAGCAGCATATGTGATATCATTAACTACCAGTTTGGCACAAATCTGGGCCTTTCCTTTTATGTTACTGTAGAATGCCTTGTGGTTGACCTTTGTTGAGGAAGTTAATTTGGACTCTTTGGAGGACTTCACAACATGTCTTATTTGCTTATTTAAGCTGAGGAGGGAGTTCTTTAGTTACATCCTTTACCTAAAAGGACACGCCCAGATTTGTG
Source organism: Protopterus annectens (assembly GCF_019279795.1). Lineage (NCBI taxonomy): Eukaryota > Metazoa > Chordata > Ceratodontiformes > Protopteridae > Protopterus > Protopterus annectens. The sequence continues at coordinate 123,067,658 of NC_056748.1, read as the reverse complement.
CTGAACTGGTAGTTAATGATACCACATATACTGAGCCTGTGGACATAACTAGCTTGTTAGCTGACAAATTCTGTGAAAACTTCATTCTCCTCTCCCCACCACATGTACCCCATGACATCTCTACCATCTGTCCCCTACCGTGTATCTCTGAAGAGCAAGTCATAAATGCATTCTCTAAGGCCAAAAACACAGCATCTATGGGACTGGATAACATCTCAGACTGCGTCCTACATGGGCTCCAAGTAGAATTAGCTATACCATTGGGTACTCTTTTCCATCATAGTTTAAGAACTGGTTTCACCCCAGATGATTGGAAAATGACCACCATTATTCACTGGCACAAAGGTGGTGCTTCCACTGATCCCAGGAATTATAGACCTATTAGCCTGACTAGCCTTATCTGCAAAGCAGTGGAGCAAATCATCATGGACCTTATCAACAAACATATAGGTAAGCTCCAAACATGTGCCCCTACTTAGTTTGGATTTGTCAAAAGGAGATAATGCCTGTGAAACATTGTGGACTTCTTCAAGATAGTCACCAAGGCCATGGACGAGGGGAAATCTGTGCATACAGCCTACCTAAACTTAGCCAAGGCATTTGTCACTATCCCCCACTCAGGCATCATTGACAAACTCATCCAGCTAAGCATCAACCCTTATATCATTAGGTGGGTTGCTAACTGGCTCACTGATAGAACCCATATAGTCAAAATAGGGGATTCCACCTCCCACAGCAGATCTGTAACCAGTGGTGTCCATAGGGATCTGTCCTGGTAACTCTACTGTTTGGAACCTAGTTCTCTAAAGTACTAAAAGTCTATGGATGACAAAGTTTGCTGATGACTGCAAACTGGGAGCAGTCATAGAATCTCCAAACAATATCAACATCCTACAAGAGTGTCTAACACACATAAATGATTGATGCCAAAATCATGGCCTTAACCTCAATACAAAAAATGTGTTATCATCCCTCTCAGTACATGCGATGTTCCTAGCAACTATCACATCAATAACAAAACCCTAAGTATACACTCACTGGTGAGATACCTGGGCACACAGGTTGACAGTAACCTTACCTTTGATCACCATGTTTCCACAGTGGAAAGAAGGTCATTCTAGTTTGCTCATCTCATAAGTCTCCTCTCATCAGGTCAGCAATGGAATACAACATCCCTTTTGGTATGCACCTTTTCAAGCACCTGCAGCAACTGGATAGACCACAAAGGTTCCTCACAAGGATAAATCAATTCAACATATGTCCTATGTGGATTGTCTGATATCACTGTCACTTTATTCTGTTTCATACAGACTACTCAGAGATGATCTATGCCTTGTATATAAGGCAATCTTTGACCATGCTTTATTGAAAATGTTGCATATCCACAAATCAAATGGTATACATGTTTCTTCCTCTAAAGATCTTAACCTGGTATGTGACAGTAATAGAACATGATTGAGGGTCATATTTGTCTCCCAGAGGTTACCACACCATTGGAATGGACTATCACTTCATGTCAAACAAAGCACCTCATTGGCCCTCTTCAAACACAATGTGGACGTTTGGATGTGTAACCATAAATTCATCCTGGGGGTTCCACCTATGCCCCTCTTGGACTTGGGCAATTGGTGCTGAACGTGGAAATAAGGGTAGAACTTGGCTAGGCATGTAATGGCCCTAGGACCATTAGCCTAGTAACTTCCTATGATATTAATCAGTCATAGTCTATGTGAGTCCATGTGGGAGCACATGACTTGCAACATCCCTCCCTAGACTATACTTAGAGATACTTATTTGAGGTCTCAGAAAATGTCTGTGTCATCACTGACACATGACTTAAAGCCATAAAGAGCACACCAACAGTGCAAGGTTATTATGCCTTCCACACAGTTAGACCAGCTAATTACAGGCAGGGACTAAAGGTGGAGGTGTCTCTATGTACATGAAAACTAAAGATACTTTAAGGCTGGTCAAACAGGACAATGCACTTGAGCTGCTCTAGGTTCAATTCACAATAGGCAAAATCCACTACTACTTCAATGCAAGCTATAGGCTCCCTCCTATGACCCAGGACACCCATACCATGTATGTAAACTTATTAGAAACACTAACCATCCAACCCTATATCATATTCATGGGTGACTTTCATTATCCCACTGTTAGCTGGGAATCCTACACTACAAGAAACATATAGGCACAGAGATTCCTGGCTTTTGTAAAGACAAACTCCTTGGACCACATAGGCAATACACCAAACAGGGATGCCACCATACTGGATCTGGTCCTCACCAATATGGGAGAGTCATGCACCACCCTGCACTGTAATGTCTTCCCAGATAAGGTCCAAACACAAATTGGTCTCCTTTGAAGTAAACATAAAACACGGACCCCCTAGCTAGACATGGTGTATTCAGAAGCTACTCTAAGGCTAACTGCCAGCTATTAGATGATAAACTGGCCAAATCTCAAGCCCCCATAAACACTGAGAACACCGTGGCCTATGCAAACCCTGTACAAGCATGTTAATAGCTGCAAAGAGGCAGCCATACCCACGAGGGAGAAGAGCAGAACCAACTCAAAATCAAGCCATCCTGGTGGAATCACAGACTTAACAGGATGCATAACAGAAGGAAGAAACTTATGGAAAAACTTAGAAGGTTCAGCACACAACAAGATAAAAGCATTCTCATCAAAGTAAACAAAAAAATCAAAGGACAAATGAAGTCTACCAAAGCCAGATTTGAGGTAAGTTCGGGCTCCCAGGCCAAGGACAACCACAAAGCATACTTTAGCTATGTCTGCAACCTCAAAGGCAAGACACAATTGTGTGCACATCTCATTGTAAATGAAACTACCTATAATGAGGCATGGGGTTCGAATGGACAGATGATAAGTCAGCAAGCAATAGAGAGTAGTATTGCTGAAACTAAATTCATCCTCAAGTCTTGGTGAGTATGTACATGAGGTAGACCCTGTTTTTCACAAAATCTCACCAAGACAACACTGATATATAAGCAACACACCAAACAGCCAGGTGATCCTTGAAGGCGAATTGCCGAGGTACCAGATCATTTCACAATAAAGGAGAAGAAAAGTACTGGCTGTTTGGTGTGTTGCTGCTATTTTGTTTTTCTGTTGCTGTGTTTTGTCAACACTGATATATAGACTGTATTTTATATAGCACATATATCATGGACAGAAGGAAGTCAAAAATAAGAAAAGACAGCTTGGTGAACAAGATCTGGGATAAAAAAGTGCCCAGTCCTAATAGGCTCCCTGGTGCCAGGACTTGAAAAAATGACAACATAGAATCTTCAAAATACAGAAACATTCCTACAATGGGGCCAGGCCAGGCCCAGGGAGAGGATGCCCCCCCCCCCATTCCAGAAGGAAGCAGCAGTCCACAAAACTCACAGAAACTAATAGGCCAAAGAAGGGCCATAAAGATGATAGAGTGGACTGCTGAAGATAAGAAAGAATGTATGTATTGTTGCTATTATCCAAAAAACCCCAGAATTTCTAGACACAAGATACACAAAAATATTAAAAGAGAAATTAGAGGAAAGAAAAATACTTCCACAAAAAAAAAACTGTTAGACAGTTTTGTGCAAAACATTAAGTAGAGCAAGAGATTTTGATATGTTTGGAAAAAGAAGCATCTGAGAAAGTATGAAAATATAAACAACAAAACCTAGAGATTTTTGAAAAGTATAAAAAAGAAATATGGACATGGGAAAGAAAGAGAGATGTGATACAGTGCAATATCAATGCAAAGGCAAAAGACAAATTAATCAATATAAAAAAGGCAGCCCCAAAGATATTCAAAGAGAAATACAAGCAAAAGCATCCAGATATGGATAATTTCACAATAAAAAAATAATATCACAAAGAGGAAATGTAAAAAAGAAGATCCATAAAGTAGAAGTTAAAAAATAAAAGCTGAAGTTATGGAGTGTCTGTGAACTGAAGGATTTGGTGTAGAAGGTCTAACACAGGTTACATCACAGCAAGATGGAGCGAGTCCACAAAGTAAGGAGAAGCAGGAAGATCAGGAGACATCTGAAGAAGAAATATGGACATGGGAAAGAAAAAGAGATTTAATATGGTGTAATATTTATGCAAAGGAGAAAGCAAAATTAATCGATACAAAAAGGCAGCACCAAAGATATTTGAAGAGAAATATAGGCAAAGGACTCCGGACATGGAAAATTTTACAATCCCAAAAATAAGAAGACAAAGAGGAAAAGTAGAAAAGAAGATTAGTGATGGAGAAGTTAAAGAAATAGAAACTGAGGTTATGGAGTACCTGCGAAGGGAAGGATTCAGTGTAGAAAATCTAACTCAGAAAGAACCACAGCAGGATAGAGCAATGGATATCCAAACTAAGGAGAAACCAGTGGAATGGGAAGCAACTGGGCAGTTGCCATATGAAGATATTTTGGACCCTTCCACAGGAAACCAGTATAAACATTCATTTGAAGTTGGACAGCAAGGGAAGGAACAGGAAACTGTGGCAACTCTGACACAGTCAGTGTTGAGGAGTGATAGGCCAGTGAGTTCCCATGTGACAGAGCAGTGGATGACACAGGATGAAATCAAAGAGAATGTGCCACAGGAGTATGTTATAGGACTCTCTACAGAATGCCCACAGGAAATGAAGAACAATGATTGTGCCCTTAGTTTAGAAGAAAATGAGCTAAGAGAAGAGTTGCTTGATTTAATAGAGATAGATAGACATATTAAGATCAATTAAAGAAATAGACTGCAGAAGGTCAATAAAACCAAAAACGTGAGAAGTTTGATAAAACAAATGAGCACAGAAATTATGACTGTCCATAGAGATCCATGAGATATAACAGACATCAACAGGATATATTACTGTGTAGCTAAATTAATAACAGATAAAATTATACCACAAGAACACAGGGTAGTAAAGGAGAGGAAGGGGAGAAATCAAATACCATCATGGAAGTGTCAAATAGAGAAAACTATAAAGCAATTAAGACAAGCAGTGTCACTGTCAGAAGTGTATAGAAGAGGGAACAAATCAACAAAAATATTAGAAAGATGTGATAAAAGCAATGCACAGAATTATAACGGATCGGGATTTATCTTGCACTATTGCAAATAATAAACTTAAAATCTTAGCACAGGCAGAATAACATAGAAGATACACAGATGCAGTAAACTCTCAGTTAACTGGAACTCAAACAACCGTCATTCTCAAGCAACTGGCAAAAAAATATTGAAGAAATACAGTTAAATTTTCATGTGTTGTACTTTCTGTTTTCCCCCCGCAGAAACATACCTTACATTTTTACATTTTAGAGTTTTAAAAAGGAAGATAGGAATACATTCCTTCTCTTCCCCAGCCTGAAAATAGGTCAAACCAAACAAATAGTAGAGAGTACAGTATTAGTCAGGCCTATTTTTAATAGTAACTCTCAAGCAACCAGAAACTACAGTTATCTGGCATCTACCAATCCCCATGGGTGCCGGTTAAATGAGAGTTTACGGTAAATGTAAAGGAAAAGTACAAAATAAGCAATTTATTGATTACCTCAAAAAGTTCTATAGAGAATTGTGAAACAAGGCAAAAGGAATTGAAAGACCCCCCAAAAAAAGAAGAAATAGATACATTTTGGAGCAATACCAATGAAGATCCTGTGGAACATAACAAAGATGCTAAATTCATATAAGAAGTAAAAGAGAGAATAAAAAGTTCAAAGGTACAAGATATGAAATGGGATGAAGTAATGGCCAGAGTGGTTGAGATAAAGTTAAGAAAAGCCTCCAATTGGAAAACCCGAGGCCCAGATGCAGTACCTAACTTCTGGCTAAAAGTATTAACATTTTTTCAAGATTTAGCCATGAGTAAGAACTATTTATATGCGCACCCCGAACAAACACCAACTTGGTTAACAACAGGAAAAACAATGCTCCTACTTAAGAGTGAACCTGCAAGTTATCCTAAAAATTATAGACCAATAAGCTGCTTTTTGACGACATATAAATTATATACCAGAATTGATGCAGACAGAGTTTATAGTCATTTAGAAGAAAGTTCAATCATGGCAATAGAAAAAAGGGTAATAAAAGAAAGTCACATGGAACAAAGGATCATCTGTTGCTAAATAAAGTCATAGTGGAGAACTGTAAAAGGGGAAGAATCTAAGTATGGCATGGACAGACTACAAAAAAGCATTTCATAGTATCCCATAGTCATGGATAAAAGGGCTTAAAAATGTATGAGATATGCCCTACACTGATCAACTACATTACAGTGACCATGAAACAGTGGCAGACCACTTTGCAATTAAGCCATGATAAAGGACAAATTATTATTCCAGGGATAAAAAATCAAAGGGAGATATTCCAGGGTGACTCTGTGTCACTGTTGCTATTCTGTCTTGCCCTTAGCACTTTAAGCTGTCTACAAAACAGATTAGGCCATGGCTATAATTTGGCTCATAGAAAACTACAAAGTGTAAAGACTGCACATCTTCTCTTTGTTGATGATTTAAAATTGTATAGCTTCATCAGATGGGGAACTGAAAGCACAACTGCAAGTAGTCAAAACTTTTTCAGATGATATAAGAATGTCATTTGGTCTTGATAAATGTGCAAAAGCAACCTTTAAAGCAGGAAAACTCTCGCACCAAGAAAACATCAGTTTGGGACAGGAATGTGATATAAAAGGACTCGAGTAAGAGGGAGTGTATAAATATTTCGGAATTGATGAAGGATCAACAATAAAACATGAACAAATGCAAATAAATCTTAGGAATATTTTAGAAGACTTAAACTAATCCCGAAAACAACATTGACATCTAGGAACAAAATTCAAGCTGTAAACCAATTTGCTCTTCCTGTCCTAACTTTCAGTTTTGGAGTGATTGACTAGCCCCAAAAAGTGCTGGCTAGATTAGACAGGAAAACAAGAAGGATGTTTCATGCTCACCAAATAATTAAAAAAAAATCTCTGCATACCAAGATTATATATTCCCCTTTCCGAAGGAGGGATGGGCCTCCTTAAAACTGATTACATGTATAGATCTGCAATCATAGGATTGCCCACATATCTGCTGACCTCACAAGACCCAAATGTAGTAAAAGTTTTGAAACATGAGGAGAATAAATCTAAGATGACTTCCCTGGTTAGTGTAGCCGAAGCATATCGGTGTCAAGCAGGAATAAAAATCAAGGTCAAAAACACACCTCTCTGGAACAAATAAAATCTTTAAGAAACCACAAGTAACAGTCAGATAGTTCTAAAAAGGTTTAATCCACGTATTGCACAATCCACAGTACACAGTGAGCGCTTTCATCCATAGGTGATGTTAATATTGACTGGAACTTATGCAAACAAACTAATCCATCTACCCTTATTAATTTGCATGGCTTCCATCAAAACATTAACTCCCCAACTAGAACAAACAAATTTAATAAGAAAGAAACCATACTTGACTGGATACTAACAAATAGTTCCCAACAAAAATACTCTACTGGAATCCTCCCAGATGACCTCAGTGACCATGCTCTAACATATATTATTAGGCATAAAACACATCTAGCAATACCTCCCCTTATTCACTTATCTCGTAACAAAAAACATTTTAATATCAATCAGTTTCAAACAGAACTTAGGCTAGTCAACTGGTCACCTCTCAAAACTCTCCCTATAGATGAAGCTGTTAACTACTTTAATAATACTTTTCTTACTATACTTGATCATCATGCCCCCTTGCGTTCCATACGCATGAAATGTAAGACAGCTCAATGGCTTACAAGCAATACAAGACAACTAATCCGTAGCAGGAATAAAGCCTGGACTAAATGGCTAAGCACTAAAAACTCCTTAGATCATCTTAACTTTAAACAAAAAAGAAATATGACAAAGCTAGCTATCTTAGAAGATTAAAAGAGCTTTTATACCCGACTACAGCAATCCCCCCACCTCCAACCACACAAATTTTGGAAATCCATTAACACACTACTTTCCCCTGGCAAAGTTGCAACACCTAATCCTCTTGGCTCCAACCCAGACTCCCCCTTACAAACAGCAAATGCATTCAATACTTTCTTTACTTCTGCAATACTTAAACTTGCTAACCAACTAAGCCCTGACACCTCTACACTAGCTAACCCAAGCTGCACTTCTCCACCATTTCAACTTAAACCCATACCCACCTCCTACATCCTTTATTTACTTCAAAAACTCAAACCTTCACCCCCCTCAGCTGACAAATTACCAGCTGAATATCTCCAGCTAGGGACAAATGCTTTAGCCTACCCGGACTCCATACTAATTAATAGGACCTTAAAAGAAAGCACTATACCTTCAGTCTGGAAAATTTCATACATCATCCCTCTTTTCAAAGGGGGTGACTCATTTGAGTATTCCAACTACCGCCCCATAGCGTTGATATCTCCCATTGCAAAAATTATGGAGAAATGCATCCACAAACAGTTACTTAATCACCTCCTACATAATAATCTCCTTGCCAGTTGCCAACATGGCTTTCGTCCATTCCATAGCACCACCACAGCCTTACTATCCTTTATTGACTCCATTAACACAAACCGCAATAATAATATTCTTTCTTCTGCATTTTTCATAGACCTGTCAAAAGCCTTTGACATGGTCAATCACCAACTCCTCTTACATCGATTAAAATCTCTCTCACTTGACAATCTTGCCATAAATTGGTTTACGTCATATCTTCACAATCGGAAACAAGCTGTTTTATGGGACAACCATCTTTCTGACCTACTCCCTACCACTATTGGGGTCCCTCAGGGCTCCATCTTAGGTCCTTTGCTTTTTTCCACATTTATTAACGACCTGTATCTTGCCACCCCTCTTTCTACTTGTATTCAATATGCTGATGACACCACCATTATTTGTTCTGCCAACAAACAAGCTGACCTCCACTCCCTTACCCAAAAAACTTTCACCACCATAGAGAATTGGTTCACTAACCACTGTCTCCTCCTCAACCCTAAGAAAACCAAGCTCCTCCTCTTTGCACCCACACACCTGTCTCCCTCTTTTAACTTCACACTTACTTCTAACAATGGCACCCTCATCACTCCAGACCAAACAACCAAACTCTTGGGTGTTACTATTGATAACCATCTAAAATTTGATTCTCATATTAACTCAATCATAAAAACAACAAATAGAAAACTAGGTTCTCTCTACAGGATCAAATCTTTCCTAACTCCTGAAGCTAGAACCACCATAGGTCGAACCCATTTAATCTCTACCCTATTATACGCTTCTCCCATTTATACTAATCTTTCAAAACATAACCTCAATAAACTTATATCAACATATAACAACATTGCCAGATTTGCCACTGCCTCTCCATATAAAACACATCATTGCCTGAACCTCCTAAAACTAGGGTGGCTGGAGTTACCCCACCTAATTCAATACTATCAACTCACTATTGCCCACAAAGCCCTTCACCACCCTGAGAATACTCCTATGCTCTCCACCCTAATAAAACCCTACAACAACCTGAAAAACCTACGCTCCTCTAATAAAACACTGATTCAAACTTCTCTATCAAAGAACACTGCAGGAGACTCCACATTCTCCAACTCAGTTGGCAAAATATGGAATAAACTTCCTCAAGACCTCACCGACCTTACTTCAATTCCACTTTTTAAAAACTAAACTGAAACACTTCCTAACCAACCACAGGATATGCTCTTGCATTAACCCTAGCTGACCTTCTTCTTCCTCACTTCTCCGGCCACCTCTCCTCCTTATCTCAATTTCTACTACTTCACACTTTCCAACTCTGTTGGGTAACTATCTCTCCCTATTTATACTGACTTTAGTAAATTTCTATTGTTAAACTATCAATAATATAATTATTTCTGTTATAAACTATGTCTACATGAACTTACTTTCCACCTATGTCTTTGTCTCTCTACTGATTCCTGAACATCCTGTGATTTGAGGCTTATTTGTATTGTTTAGTATTGTAAATTTTTGTATTTTTTGACATATAGTAGATAGCGGAGCTTTTCTCCCCGGGCCTCCACCGAAAATGGACATGTATCCAGTTGGACCAGCCCGGTTAACAAATGTAAAATAAAATAAAATAAATAAATAAATAAAAGGACTTCCTCAGACTGAATAATGTGATTAAAACACAGCAGCTTAAAAACATTTCAAGGAAGACACATGACTTATTTAATAATGATATAACTTCCTCCTTTTAAGATAAGCAACAAAATCAGCTCTGTCATTTAGCCCAGGTGGATAGCATGCATTTAGCTTTACTTGCCATGCATATTCTTTCCACCCAAGCTCCTCTTCAGCATCAAATCTATTGTTAATATTGGTTACTTCATTCAAAACAACAAATTTAAAGTCAACTTTACATGCTGGACTATTTTTATAGTGCTTCCCAAATGCATTTTTTTCATCTTTTACAACAACAGCATACTTATGCTCATATATTCGCCTATTCAATTCTCTTGTTGTACGTCCTACATAGAAAAAATTACAGGACAAACAAAGTCCTAAATAAACAATAAATTTGGATTTACAGTTGTATCTTCCTTGTAGTTTAATTAAATATCCACTAACTGTTAACTCATTACTATCTGTCATTAAAAATTACACATGTTGCAATTTAAACATTTATACATTCCTGGATTGGTAACCCTATAATATATAATACCCTATAACAAGGAAGGGGGTTTAAAATTTTGCTTGAGACATATTTTTAAAACTTTTACCTTTTCTCTGCACAAATACTGGCTTTTCTCCCATAACCTTACAAATATCTACATCTGACTTTAGTAACTTCCAATTATTATTAATTATGTTTTTAATCAATGAAGTATCTACGCTATTCTCTATCTGCATAGCTGTACTAAAATCACTATATTTAACACTGGACTCTGCCACCGTCATTTGATTTGTTCTCATCAGGTGACTTTCATTAAGGGCTTCTGTCACTACACTTTCTGGATATCCTCTATTGACAAATTTATCACATAAGATCTCACTTTCCCTTATAAAATCACTATCCTTATATGTCAGTATATCTATTCTCTTGAGCTGACCTTTAATAATATTCTTGGTCTTTTTTGGATATAGGCTATCATAATGTAAATAGGCATTATTTTGTACTTTTTTCTTAAAAATGGAGGTACATAAACCCTCACCTTCCTTGTAAATAACTAAATCTAAATAATTACCACTCTGTTTATCATATATTGACATAAATTTCAAGTATGAACATACTTCATTCAAGTAATTTGCAAATACATTTATGCCTTCACCTCTCCAAATAAGAAAGACATTGTCAATAAAACATTTATAAAACTTAATATTTTTCATAAAGGTATTCTCATAAATATGAATTCTTTCCCATCCTTGCATAAAGAGGTTAGCATAACTCGGGCCATGGCTGCACCCATGGCCACACCATTGGTCTGCTTATACATCCTTCCATTAAATTCAAAAAAATTATAGCTCAAGATCAAATCCAACATTTCCATTATAAGGCTCACCATTTCTTTGGAAAGTTTATTGGCCTTTACAAGTTCAAACCTAACAGTCTCCATTCCCTCATCATTAGGAATGACGGTATATAATGACTTAATATCAAGGGTAACAAGATAATCATCTTCATTAATTCTTAATTCCTTAATTTTATTTTTAAAATCAAATGAATCCTTGATATAAGCCTTATTATCTACCACAGTAGGCTGCATATGTTTATCTACATAAATGGCCATTGCTTCTGTTTTACTTCCAATGCTTGTAACTATTGGACGCATGGGCAGATTATCTAAATCTTTATGTATTTTTGGCTGACCAAATATACGGCTAGTTTTTGTAAACATTTCCATGAGACACATTTCATTGTGTGACCCCACAGCCCTTACAACAGCCTCCATCATAACATACACAACTTATTATGTTATACACATTATAAATGACAAAGTACAATATTTGTAAATGACCAGAACAAATAGCATGTCTGCATCAACAATGGAAGAAATGAATTCATACTAACGTAGATAGTCACCCTGTGCATCATTTACATAGCTTTAATTCCCTGCATTGATGAGAAAGATGATAGGGATGTAGCACAGGTATCATTACTTACACAGGGTGTTGTGTGGGGGTGCAGGAGGCCTAGGCTGACCCAATAGGTTGAAAAGTGTGTGTGTCAGTCAGGTAGCAAAGCAGGCAAAATGGACCATGGAAATGTTGCGTGTGTGCCTGTAGGTGCCCTCAGTGTGACAGTAGTGTGTGAGTGTCTGCAAGAACACAGCCAAGCTCAGTGCTAGCCCTACATGTTTGTATGTTGTACAGCTGTGAGCCATGCATGGTAGAGCTGACAGTTCATCATCTCAGGCCCCAAACATGAGAAATGGCTCTGCCAGTAGTTGCACTGGCACAATCATGCTCAAGGTCAGATGCTGTGCTACTATCTAAGGGTAACCGATTTCTGCTAGGAACGTGTCCTCCACAGGAATGCCCAGGACCATGAGCCCATAGCCTGCTATGTATTGGTGTGGACAGCACACTTCCCTCTGGAGTGCTGGTTGTACTGCCACTATGGGAGCATGATTGTGAATGGCCATGTTGACTCTCAGCAGATGTAGTTGCTGACATACATCCACTAGGGCAAAGTTCAACTCCAGTCAGATGTTCCATCACAGACAATGTGGGTTCCAAGACAAATAGTGTGTGATCTGGCTCAGACCTATTTCTTTCCACAGTGCCAGTCAACTGTTCCAGGATATCAGCAACATGGTGGAGGCAGTCACGGATGTCAGACTGTGCTGCATACATAACCCTGATCATTCATTAGGAGTGCCTTTCTGAACATGCCTGTGCCTCTGTGATGGCCCAAAACATATGCTGAATGACACATGATGAGACACCTGTGACAGGTAGTGGAGGGACAGCAGGCCTCCTATGAGCACACCTATCAATCCACCTGTGTGGAACCTCTCCACCTGTTTGGCTATGGCCAGTGTCAGCAGTCACTGAAGCCACAGTAGCCTCACTTCCCTGTTCAATGTCCCCACCCTCTAACTGTCTAATATCGCTGGCCTCAGGAGACTGGGTATGCGTAAGCATACTGGCTGTGTACAGTGATAATAAGGGTGGATGAGAGATGTCAACCTCTGTGACTGATTCAGCCTCTGTAACCCCCAGCTGTGCCTCAATTCGGCCACCAACATCATCAGAGTCTGAAGAAACACATCCAGATATCTCATATTTGCAGTAGCTAGTATGTTGACAGGTATGTGGGTCACAATCTCTATATGAGCTTAAAACTGCAGGTAACTGCTCCCCATAAAACACCTGACACTCATGTAAAACTATATACACCTTGACATACTGAATGCAACAGTATTCCAATGCTGATCTAACTAAGCATATCTGGATGCTCCTCTTGAGAGGATCGGGTACCACCCACGTCCACAACATATTGGCTGATGGATGCCTGGGAGATGTCCTGTGTTGCAATGTTTGCCAGGAATTCTTCTCTTGCTGAGAGAGGTTGTTCTGCAGCAGGCCCACCACCAGGGACCCAATGATCCCTGGCCATATCAGCTGCAAGTCTCTGTGCAAAATTTATCATATCAGTGCATGGTGTTGCACCTGCTCATAGCTATGTTTCTGGTGACCCATGGTATTGATGTTATGTACCAGTTCATCCCACAGGGCTGCACACTCTGTCCTAGTTGCCCTCCCTCTGGACAGCAGGACATGGTAATGTTAGCATAAAGCCTCAATGATGAGGTCATTTTCCTCCTCAGTAAATGGTGCCCTGCAACATGCATGCATGATGTTTCCTAAAATACAAATAAATGAGAACACATGTCAGGATCACATATGTAGGAGTACAGTATGTACATTTACAGCAATAAAGGAAGGCTATCAGTATTCACTGCTTGATTACATATCACATATTCAACAGTGTGCCAAATATACAAAATGTGTGGATGTAACTAGGATAGTAGCAATAGTGACCTATTCCTGTTTGTGCTGTGACAGATAATCACATATGATCACAGACCCAACACAGGAGTCCATTGTAATGTGCCCCATAGCAGAAAAAAAAATCACCCCCAATATAATATGTATAAACCTCAGTGCCAACAAAATAGCAGTGTACCATTACAACTGCTATCAAAGGAAGTAGTCAGGAGACCCTTTTACTTAGTTATCACACAGCACTATACCCTTGCTGTACTCTACATCCTCTGTACATGTAACATGGCTGAAGCTCAATGCCATGTCATCAGTACAGTTCTAACAAAGACTGATGTAATCCCCATTCTCCCTAAATATATTTAAACATATGCATCATGTTGGAAACAAAACGGTTACATACCTGATGGAGTGCAATACACTCCTGTTGAAAGATACTGCTGTATAAGTAATGTGTCAACAAGTTAGCCATATGCACTAACTCTCGTACACACTGGTTCCCCTAGCTAGAACTTTGCCTTTTTAAGATGGTTCTCATTAGCAGGTGATTGCCTATGAACCAATCTATGGTTCAGAAATGCTACATGCAGCCTACACAGCTGATTTGCAATATAATCAGCTAGTCCCATGCAACTACTCAACAAAATATAAGGCATGAATGTAGATTCCATCCCTTATATGTTAGGGTGGAAATTACTGTGGTAAAGATACTACATCAACACAGAGACAATGTTTGTAGCAGCTACTTTTTACATACAGCTGTGTGTGTTACAGGCTGAAGCTGCTGCTGCTGCTAGCAATAGGCATAGACAGAGAGGGTGAAGACTTTGCAGGAAGATAACACAGAAGAGTAAATGTGGGACCTTGTGGCAGCCTTGATTAACAGCCAGACCCAGAATGAGGAAATTCATCCCACTGGAATTAAGGTATGTGTTTAAGGTAAGTATGTTAGCCAAATGTATCATTAACAAAGTAAAAAGCAACATGCTTTGTGTGTCCTAGAACAAGGTAGGGGGACCTCAACTATTATGAGAACCAGATGAACAACTGCCAAGTCATGTGTTATGTCACTGTAGTAATCTGGAACATGTGTTATGGCAACCCTTGCTACTTGCACAACCTCCATATATGTATGTTACTTGTACAGCTGTGATTGTCTGTAATATCACCGGCAAATCATTGTGGACTGCAGTCTGATATCAATGGGCCATATCTGAATTACATACTTCAGTTTTCTCTGGGAATTCATGCTAATGCATAACCTGACATTCTAGCAACTTTCTAGGATTTTAATAGCAATAGTTAAAATACGTTCCTATCTGTAGGCCTTTGACTTCCATTATTTAGAATCAGACATTCCATCTGTACTGGTTTGGGTGGATAAATAGGTGATGAGCAGTCATATATATCATAATTTATAATGGTGATATACACATGCATGCATTTTAAATGTTAGACACAGCTGTATTTGAACTCAGGATCATGTGAATCAAAATAAATATTTCAAGGCATTTAACAGATTCATCTACAGGGTCAGTGAGAGAACAGTTGTGTTTTTACATGTTGCAATGATAATTGCACACTGAACTGCTGTTACATGCCTCACTTACACCGATTACTATGTGTATGGCTTTATAGTAATTTATTTCTCTACCAGAGTCCCAGGTAAATTTTTATTTTTTTCATTATTTTTTTAGCAGATTGCTGCTCGATGCGGCGTGATGCACAGCATCACGTAAACATCCTTAATAATATGAACATGACAATTACTATGTTTTGTTAAAACTCCTGTACTAGTTAATTGGCTGTGTGGCTTGGTGGGTTGATGTATTGTGGTTCACGTGAAATGGTACTGGGTTTGAAATAGGGCACAGGTGTACTTTTTGAACATGATTATTATGCTTTCATATATATGTAGGAATACAACACCATTTAGCACAGCTTAGCAATGCTGAGCATAGTGCAACTTTATACAATAATTATTTAAAGAAAAGAAAATTGGGGAGATAGGACAGTGGTGGAATGGGGTGCAAGCAGGGGCAAAAACATAGTGAAAGACAGTTAGGTATGTGCAGGAAGGGTTTAGGAAAGAATCATAGCTATCCATTTCTTCAGCAGTAAGAACTGTGCACTTGAAAAGTTTTTTTGCTGAATTTGGACTGTAACCCCAGAGAGAGGGTGATGGCAACATAAGTGCATTGTCAAGCCAATTGGACCAAATTAACACATGTGTGAAATGGAGAGCTATGTATGGGATGATATTTTGTTGGGGAGACAGGTGCCCCCTTTTTTTTAAGGAGAGAGTGGAATATTGGGGAAGGGACATAGGTATATGTGGGGAAGGTAAGTTGGGAAAGTGAGGAAGCATTTGGAGACAGACAAGACAGACAAGATAGCAGACAGGGTTGGTATGGCACACAAAAGTGGAGTGAACACCTTGGTTGGGGAGGGTGTTGGGGATCCCAGTACCATGGACATCAGACAAGGTAGCATTGTGACTCACATCCTCACCCATGGGACTGTCAGCACTGCACCATCACTGCTCCTGTGGAGGCAGTGGTCAATGCCGGCACCTGGGGACAGAATACTCCACCAGGATAGACACCATGCTCTCCATCTGGTGTAGGCATGCACTGGCAGTTTGGTGCACAACACTATGCACCATGCCTGACAGTTCATCTTGGGTGGCAAACACATTCCCTCCACCTCCACTCCCAGAGGGGGACACCCCCCCAGCCTGTGGGGCAGAATTACCTGATGGAGGAGGTTGTGCAGGGGCAGCAGAGCGGGATGCCACCAGGCTGCAGACCAGATGTTCTGAGCTCTGGTGCCTTGGCTTGAGGAGCCAAGGTAGGTGGATCACCAAGAATCAGCCTACCTTGTTGCTGTGTGGTAAATAAAATATAGACATAAAGGAAAAATAAATATAACCCAAATAAATGTTATTAATAACATAAGAGAAAACAATAATGAGTAATGGAAACAAACTGAAAATAATATAATAAGGAAGATAACAATAAATAATTTAAATGAAAGGATTTTTAACAGCACAGCATCATGTAAACATCCTTAATAATATGAACATGACAATTACTATGTTTTGTTAAAACTCCTGTACTAGTTAATTGGCTGTGCGGCTTGGTGGGTTGATGTATTGTGGTTCACGTGAAATGGTACTGGGTTTGAAATAGGGCACAGGTGTACTTTTTGAACATGATTATTATGCTTTCATATATATGTAGGAATACAACACCATTTAGCACAGCTTAGCAATGCTGAGCATAGTGCAACTTTATACAATAATTATTTAAAGAAAAGAAAATTGGGGAGATAGGACAGTGGTGGAATGGGGTGCAAGCAGGGGCAAAAACATAGTGAAAGACAGTTAGGTATGTGCAGGAAGGGTTTAGGAAAGAATCATAGCTATCCATTTCTTCAGCAGTAAGAACTGTGCACTTGAAAAGTTTTTTTGCTGAATTTGGACTGTAACCCCCAGAGAGAGGGGTGATGGCAACATAAGTGCATTGTCAAGCCAATTGGACCAAATTAACACATGTGTGAAATGGAGAGCTATGTATGGGATGATATTTTGTTGGGGAGACAGGTGCCCCCTTTTTTTTAAGGAGAGAGTGGAATATTGGGGAAGGGACACAGGTATATGTGGGGAAGGTAAGTTGGGAAAGTGAGGAAGCATTTGGAGACAGACAAGACAGACAAGATAGCAGACAGGGTTGGTATGGCACACAAAAGTGGAGTGAACACCTTGGTTGGGGAGGGTGTTGGGGATCCCAGTACCATGGACATCAGACAAGGTAGCATTGTGACTCACATCCTCACCCATGGGACTGTCAGCACTGCACCATCACTGCTCCTGTGGAGGCAGTGGTCAATGCCGGCACCTGGGGACAGAATACTGCACCAGGATAGACACCATGCTCTCCATCTGGTGTAGGCATGCACTGGCAGTTTGGTGCACAACACTATGCACCATGCCTGACAGTTCATCTCGGGTGGCAAACACATTCCCTCCACCTCCACTCCCAGAGGGGGACACACCCCCAGCCTGTGGGGCAGAATTACCTGATGGAGGAGGTTGTGCAGGGGCAGCAGAGCGGGATGCCACCAGGCTGCAGACCAGATGTTCTGAGCTCTGGTGCCTTGGCTTGAGGAGCCAAGGTAGGTGGATCACCAAGAATCAGCCTACCTTGTTGCTGTGTGGTAAATAAAATATAGACATAAAGGAAAAATAAATATAACCCAAATAAATGTTATTAATAACATAAGAGAAAACAATAATGAGTAATGGAAACAAACTGAAAATAATATAATAAGGAAGATAACAATAAATAATTTAAATGAAAGGATTTTTAACAGCAAAGCAATATTAAATTATACGTAAGACCAACATAAGAAGTAATAACAAATAATATGATAATATAAAATGATAATAGTAACTATATTGATTAAATAAATAAAAGAAGAAAAGGGGTGGGTGAGAGAAAAAAAGAAGAACATTAGCAACTTCACAGATAATATAAATAAACATACCACAACTACATATTTCTAGATATGTTAGATTTCACTTGTGAGACCACTGACTGCTATACCATTTATTATTTGAAATAGTACCCTGTTCTTTCCACACACACTCTACTACAGATAGTATTACATCCAGCAGTCATTGATTGTTGCTTATATTGTATATATGATGTTCCACATACATACCTGTCAACCTCTTAGCACAGGACATTATCGGCCACGCTATACATAATGGTGATGCAAAGGCACAACAACAGGGAACATTCTTACATAGTGTGCTCTTACAACAATAGCAAGGGGCTCTGATGACAGAGTTGCTATTAAATTGCATTTCAAGTGATGTCATATATCCACAAATCAGAGGACTGAGATTTTTTTCTGATATGGATCCAAAGCAATGTGGCAGAGGCTGACAAGTAAAACAAGATCATATACCAAACAGACCAGACATATGGGGGAATATTCAGTACATTTTGCAAAAATCGTGGCAGTTGAGAGGTATGTTCATGTACACTGATTACACTTGATGCTGGACAGTCATGGCACAGGTCTATGGGTGTGCACTTCACATGCAAGGATGGTTATGTTTTATTTATAACATGCTAAAACAGCATTGAATACTGCACAATTTCTCAGTTGGCTGGTGTGGGATTAGAACCCACAAGCAGTGACTACAGTAATACTGAACATTTTATTTGTAAAAATAAATTATCAGAGCACTGTCAACTTTTACACTTTATTGATTCATATTGTTTCAAATCTTGCATTTACACACGTGGATAGCTGTTTAGGACTTCTGTTAACGTACATGTTTATCCTATTCATTTATTGACTGCAATCTACAGCATATTTCGATAATGAGCAGAACACAACATTGAATCTTAATCTGGGTATTCCATAATATTAACTAATGTTTGGAAGCTATGCTACACAGTACTGCATGCTTACTTGATTTAACTTGCTTTACCAATTCAGATATGCCCTGACACATTAATGAAAGTCTATGATGTCTCAGGTATTTCATACATGACTGTTAAGACTGCAATATCTGTATTTACTTTATTTTATTATTACGTTATGCATTAAGTTATTACTATATTGATTTTCTTACATACCACATGCTTGCCTCATCCTGGCCAAATGCCTTGCATGGGACTGGATATTGCAAGCCCTCTCTTCTGCAGCTGTGTTAAGAGAAGGAAACCATCATGCATACCAGGTTTTTACATATTCAGCTTGTATATT
This sequence comes from Protopterus annectens, assembly GCF_019279795.1. Classification (NCBI taxonomy): domain Eukaryota; kingdom Metazoa; phylum Chordata; order Ceratodontiformes; family Protopteridae; genus Protopterus; species Protopterus annectens. Next base: position 123,047,887 of record NC_056748.1, on the reverse strand, counting down.
TACAAATTAGTAGAAAACATACTTACATATCTGTGGGGTGTTCCCATCCCATGATTCTTGGATCCAGATATCCAAGGTTCCCCTCTTCCTTCGATACAGGTCATCATAATGGAAACAACACTGCTCACCAGTGCAGGGGATACCGGTTGCACTAGTCATGTCCATGGCCAAACTATCCCAGGCCTCAGACTTACATTCTGAGCCCTGATAGTTGCCCTGCAGCAGCTGAGGTCCATAGTTGTCTACCAGGAGTCCAGTGAAATCCCTAGACTCCTGCACATCCCATAATTGTGCCCCAAAGTGCACACCTTGCCCCATGACAGCAGCCACACCCACAGTCAAGGTTAGGTTCCAAGGAATAATGTAAAATTCCTACTTATTGCCCTTTAAATAGGCTGTATTCCCACCATTGCATGTCATACAGTAACTTTCAACAACATGCAGCATCTCTTAGCATCACTCAAACTTACACAGCCCATGTTTAAGCAAAGCTTAGCAATGCATAAACATGAAAAGACTGTTGACCATGTTTAAGTGATGCTTAGCATCACACATCTTTTCTAAATTTAACAATTCTTAAATTTAAAGTCACTCGATGTTCAAGTCACCTTACCCAGTTTCAAAGCAGTATATGTAAAATGTATTACTGCCCAGGATTTGAACCTGGGACCCACTATACTGTATGTCATGACTCAACCTGTCTAGTCACTGGGATAGTAAAGGGAACTCATCTATCTTCAGATATACTACTAAGGTGCCTGTAAGTGTAGCACAGCTTCGCTGCTCAGGCTTGTGCATTGTTAAGCACTGCAGAACTACAATTAAATGCATCCTGTTTTAATTTATTGCTGTCCAGTGTATGTCTAATGCATAAGTACACAGTGCTAAGCATAGCTAAGTAACAAGGCGCATCATGCAAACAAGCACATAAAAAAGTCTTTTGGCTTTTCACTGTTAGGGATTGCCACAGTGGATCTCCGGTCCACTTATGATTGGCAGTAGATTTTTACAGTGTCGAGTTCCAAGCCTGGCGCCCAACCTTCAGAGAAGGCACACACGCATTCACACACCTACCTGCATGTTTTTCTAACATTCCGTCACTCACGGGGATGACATGTAGACTCCAAACGGAAGGTACTCCAGCCAAGAATCGAACTGGAGAGCCTCTTGTTGTGAGGTGACAGCGCTAACCTCTGCACCACAGCGGCGCTTTAAAAAGAAGCACATAAGCACATAAAGGTAAAAGAAAAATAAAATAAATCCAACTTAGTGAAATAAAATGTCTTGTACACTTTTCAGTCAAGGTTAACAGGCTGTCTTACACAGATTCAATATCCAAGTTGTTCTGACATCTGTTAGGTGCATGCCACAATTAATATGTATGGTGCACTGCCAAGGGACAACTGTGGCCAGGTATGTGGATATAGAGCCTACATGGACTTTACTGAATCCTGCTTACAGTCTAACAAGTAGTGTTGTATTATACAATAAATATAATTTAATGCAATCAGGAAGGTGAATCGAAGAATACATGCCTGTATATATGGACCTAAAAATGCGTGTAAGGGGCTTATGGTTTGAAAACAGCCCGAAGATAAATTTAGTCTGCCACTGGCAAATTCAGTTGGGTTTCAATGCCGTTTCAATAAATATGAGTTTCAAGAGCAGAGAAGTTTAATGTTCATGCTGTCTGTTTTTATTGTGAGACCTTATTGTTTTGTTTAGCAAATGGCTATCAGAGTTTATGTGCTATACAATTTGAAATAAAAGTTTTAAATTAAATCCAAATATCCATAATCATTGTAGAGGCAAAGTAGAAAATAGTAAACATACTGGGAGGTTTGAATAGTGGTTCTGGTAACTGGGGAGAAATAACCAAGTAATGGGACACTGACACTAGAATGACTGCGGGGGAGGGGCTGCTGGGGGTGTGTGTGGACATTACCCTGACTAGGGCCCCATTTGACCACAATCTGGCCCCGATGGATATTATATACAGTCTTCCACTGGGCTGTCATCCTTGTGTAATCATGTAAAGAAAAACATTTTTTACCCACACAATTCCAAGAACTCTCTATATTAAAAAGGCTTTTTTAAAGGAAGTTAACAGAAGTTAATGTAAAAGGTTTAACTGCTCCTGTTTTGTGTCAATGGGGTGCAATGTTTATCATGTATCCTGCAAAGCTGATATCACTGCTTCCAGACTGGAAGCAGAGAAGCAAGGACGTCCAGGGTTGGGTATTATTGTGTATAACTCCAGAGGTGGGGTTTCAGGATTTGGGGAGGGGGTGACAAATCAGTCTTTTCTATGTAATGCTTCATTTCCTCAGATTGACTGTTCTTGTTATACAATACACTCTATGATGTTCCAAATAACTTAATTTTAGGGCATCTTTCCTTTGTTTTAATAGCAAATTAAATTATCTCCCCAGTTCTTAGATTTCATGAATATTGTTTGCACAATTTTTTGTCACAGATAAAATGAGTATATCTTGAAAATGACTTCCTAGTATCCTTATTAGCCTTTCCTTTATACTTTTGACCCTGGTGTTTTTTTAATATATGGCATATTCCCTCACAATGGAATCATCAATTACAAAAAACATTTTCAGAAAGCAGCGTTACAACCTGTCAACAAGCTGGGTTACCTGTAATATCTCCTGTCTTTAAACTAAGCACATACACGTTTTCTAATAATCTTTTTGTACACATTTTTTCATTTTTTCTGACACTGGCCATTATTTTCTAAAATGAATCTGTCCTTTTAAATTATTATCCTCCTTGCAATGTAGTCGTCACCCCACTGTCTCTTTTTTCCTGTTAAGGGTAATTCCCACATGGAACTCCTTTGCTATTACCTTAGCTGTTCTGTTTTGAAGTAGCTATTTGATTGCAGTAGCCATGTTTATTGCTTAAAGTTTTCTGTCTTATTCTTATTTTTACTATTTGTTGTTACATGTAAACTTTCATGTCTGGGAGTGCTATTACTTCACTATTGTTATGTCAGCACATAAACGTAAAAAAGAGGCAAATTGGCATCCAACAAACACCAAGAAACAGATCCACGGTACCAAGGAGTCAAAACCAGCCAGCAGAGTCCATAAACCGATTTTAATAAAGAATAAAACACATGAATGCAACCACATAAAAGATAGCGTTTTTGTTTTAAAACTTCATCAGATGTGGATCTAACAATCAAACTCAGGGTTATATAGCATCCTGAGACCAAACCAAACATACGCAAGGAAGACAAAGTGCATGGATCAAACCAATGTAATATTCAGTCCTAAAAAATATCCAACACAAAGGAAAGATGAAAAAATCTTTAAGAGTTTATTGTGGCAAACCCCATAGATACAGTAAAAGCAAACCGGTTTAGGCTAGAAAGTTGTAGCCTTCTTCACTGCATCAGAAAACATTCATTAGGGCAAACTCTTAATGCTGCATATATATATATATATATATATATATATATATATATATATATATATATATGTGTGTGTGTGTGTGTGTGTGTGTGTGTGTGTGTGTGTGTGTGTGTGTGCCAAAGGCTTGATTACTTAATTGAAGTTGGTTCAGACCAGAACTAACTTAACTCATTCAAGCCCGGTTTAAATAAAGCACCTAACCTTATAATCCAAGAGGATTCTTTTTGGTTTAATATAGTGTGCCATGCAGCTTTACATAACCTATTCATTTGTATTTTGTCTATTATGGTAAAGGTGAATTTGGCAGTTTTGTGTGTTAGAGTGTGTTTGTAAAGGGCATTAGAAACCCTTTTGTTTCTTATTTCACTTAAGTGTTCACTGATTCTATGTCTGAAGGGTCTAGACATTTGTCCAACATAAAATGAAGAACAAAAGCAGGTGGCTAAATAAACAATTCAATCACTGCTACAATTTCCAAAACATCTTATTTCATAAATTTTAGATGTGTTACAACTGGTAAATTCCTTGGTTTGAGATACATGTGTGCAAGCACTACAATGACCACAAGAAACACATCCTAATAGTATGTCTCCAAATAGGGTTCTCTGTTGGCTAATAGGTGGAGTATTTTGTTTGTAATGGGTTAAATATGAATTGATGGTCCTCCCTCTACGATAAGAGAATAAACATCTAGAGCTGAGAAATTCACTCAATTTATCCTGGGCTAACAAAATGTCCCAATGGTTATTAATGATATTTTTAAATCTATTGGGATTGGTCCCAAAGGTGGTGACTAGCCTACTGGGTTGTGGAGTATGTGTATCCACCTGAATGGTTCTATCTTTATATTGTAATAGTTGACATCTATCTAGTTGGTCAACCTGGTGTAATGTCTGAATGATGCAGTCCTGATGATATCCTCTCGTGAGTAACCTGTTAGTTAAATCATTTTGGCAGGCTCTAAGAGTTTGTTCGGAGGAACATATACATTTAATATGTAGATATTGGGACTTAGGAATATTATTGATGATGTAGCGAGGGTGATGGCTGGAGGCATGTAACAAGGTGCTATATTCTGGAAATTTTCAAGCTCTCTCAACTCAGTACTGGCGTAACCAGTCAGGAGGAGAAGGAAACCACACTCACTACAATTCCAGTCTCACATAGACCTACCACGACAGCAAACCAAACACATAAACACACAAAAACATACTCGGAGGCTCTAAATAAAAATCTGCCTAAGCAGCAGAGACCTCCAAAGCAGACACCCAAGCAACCGCTACCCCAAAACAAAACACGTGCAACACATAGATCACAAAGCCAGTGTGCCGAACAGTCACAGCCCTTAAGGCTAAACAACACACCTGATACACTTGTAATAGGTGACTCTATCGTCAGGCACACTGACGTCCCGCTCACCAGGCTGAACAAGGAGAAGGTCACGGTGAGCTGCCTGTCGGGCGCTAGGATCTGCCACATAACACAAGCACTCAGGTCACTCCAATGCAAGTACAAATATGACTCGGTCATTGTCCATGCTGGTGTGAATGACCTGAGACGTACTTCCCTGGACTACATGAAAAGAGACAGAGGAGCTCTCTGAGCATGTGGCCCAGGCCAGTATGACCCTGACCTTGAGTAGCATCTTACCCTCACCAAGAATGATGCCACAGTATAAAGACAAGATGATCAATTTCAACAATTGGCTTAAGTATTGGTGTCATTCAAAGGGGATCCAATGCCTGTCAGCCTGGGATGACATGCTCGACAAGCCACGATGCTTCGCTAGGGATGGCTTGCACCTGTCACCCTGGGCTTTTGGATATTGGCAAAGGCTCTTGCTTCCCCCATAGTGCCTTTTTTAGGCAAGGCTCAAAAGACAAACCCACTTCCATAGGTATCACAAGGGATAAGAAACTAAGAGTAATGCTACTCAACGCCAGAAGTCTAAACCTCAAGATGCACGCACTCGAAACTCTCCTTAGCATAGAGAACATCGATATCTGTGCAGTAACAGAAACCTGGTTCCAGGCTCCCGAGAGCACCCCAGCACTAACAGGTTAGACCTCATACCATGCTTTTCTGCCCCAAAACTTGGACCGAACCACAAAAGGAGGGGGAGTATCAATATTCGTCAAAGATACCCACACCTCCAGGTTGGTGGCACAGCACGAAGCATCAGAGACTATCCATGTGCAACTAACAGTGGGTAAAACTACCTTCCAGTTTATAGCCTGATACAGACCACACTCCCAAACCCAGGAACCCCACTCGGCCTTCCTGAGAACACTGGAAAATATGAAGGTCTCTCCAAACACCATTATATTGGGCGACTTCAACTACCAAAACCTAGACTGGGAGCATTACTCTAGCTCCAACACCCTAGCCCAAAGGTTCCTAGAATTTATAAACTCAAATGCTATGGAACAACTTGTTACCACTCCCACAAGAGGGGAAAACATACTGGACCTGATCATCACCAACATGGGGACTCTATGCTCCAGACCAGAAGTGTATCCCTCATTGGTAAGATCAGACCATAAACTAATCTCACTGGATATTCACATCCCGACCCCACCCCCTGCCCAGAAAACCACAGTGAAAAACTTTTCTAAAGCAAATTTCACACTCCTCAAAACCGAGGTGGAATCCTTCAAAGCCTCCAAGGCTGTGGAAAATACGGCCCAGACTGCAGAATCCTTTATAAACGCATTCTATGAACACCTTCAGGAATGCATGGATCATGCAATCCCAAATAAAACCAAGACCAAATCCTCCAAAGGCAGGCGTCCTGTCTGGTGGACCCCAGCCATAAACAAACTATACAATAGAAGGAGGAAGCTACTACATGATAGAGCAAAATCCCAAAAAGGGAAGGCATCTCTGATCAGTATTAGCAAAAAACTATGGGCACTCATAAAATCGTCTAAGGCCAGCTTCGAGAGAAAAATTGCACAGGACACTAAGGATAATCACAAGGCTTTCTTTAGTTATGTTAGGAACCTGGGTGGAAATTCCCAGATATGCTCGGAATTAGTCCAAAATGACAAAAAAATACATCGAACCCACAGACATTGCCAACATCCTAGCTGACAGGTTCAGCACAAACTCCCCCCCCCTCCCCACCAAAAGGGCAAATATCTATCCCAGCAGAGTACTGCCCCCCTGACATCTCAGATGCTCAGGTAAGAGCCGCCCTCTCCAAAGCAAAAAACACAGCATCAATGGGACCAGATGGTGTCCTGGGCTGCATCCTACATGAACTCCAAGAAGAGCTAAACCCAAACATAAAACTACTGTTCAATTTCAGCCTTACTGCAGGATATGTACCCAAAGAGTTGCGTACAGCAACAGTGGTCCCTCTCCACAAAGGTGGTGCCTCAATGGATCCTGGAAACTATCGCCCCATAAGCCTGACTAGCTTGGTCTGCAAAGCTATGGAAAGGATCATCATGAACCTCATAAATAAAGATATTGGGGACCTACAGACACTGGATCCTACCCAGTTCAGCTTTGTTAAGGGCAGATCCTGCCTCTTAAACCTGGTCGATTTCTTTGAAACAGTCACCAAGGCCATTGACGAGGGGAAGGTGGTCCACACAGCCTACCTGGACCTCGCAAAAGCCTTCGATACAATACCCCACTCGGGCATTATAGATAAGCTCACCAGCTTAAATATAAACCCCTATGTCACTAGATGGGTTGCAAACTGGCTCATGGACAGAACCCACATGGTTAGAATTGCTGCAGCCATGTCAGACTCCAAACCAGTTACAAGTGGCGTCCCACAAGGCTCAGTCCTGGGACCTCTCTTGTTCGGTATATATTTCTCGGAGGTACAGGCCAACATGAAAGGACTGTGGCTGACCAAGTTTGCAGATGACTGCAAACTGGGCGCCATAATCGACTCTCCAGCCGACACAAGCATCCTCCAAAAGGGCCTCATAGAAACAGACAACTGGTGCCAGAGCCATGGCCTCAAGCTAAATGCCAAAAAGTGTATAGTCATCCCCTTTGGCAAAAACAAAGTTCCCACAAATTACCACATAGGTGGTAATCCATTAAGTACAGAAGAAGTAATTATGGACCTGGGGACCCAAGTTGATAGCAATCTTTCATTTGACAACCACGTGGCCAAAGTGGTTAGAAAAACATTTTATATAGCCCACCTAATCATGAAGTGATTCACATCTAGATAGGGGAGGTCATCGTGCCTCTTTACTCATCCCTCATCAGGCCCATAATTGAGTACAATGCCCCTTTTGGGATGTACCTTACCAGACACCTGCAGCAACTGTAAAGACTCCAAAAGTACCTCACCAAGAGGATCAAAGGGCTCAAACAGATGCCATATGCTGCCCGGTTAAATAAACTCCAGCTCTACTCAGTGGCATACCGCCTGCTCAGAGGCGATCTGTGCCTGACGTATAAAGCCATGTCCAACCCGGAATTAATGGACATGCTGCACCTCAGAAAATCCAAATCCCTTTGAGCTATGTGCTCGAGAGACTTGAACCTCAGCACTGAAATAAATAGGACATGCTGGAGGGACAGATTCATAACCCAGAGGCTCCCTTCACTCTGGAATAAAATCCCAGTCCAGGTTAGGCAGAGTCCCTCATTGACTCTCTTCAAGAGGAATCTTGATGAGTGGATGGGAGATCGTAGGTTTACCCTGGGTATCAGTTCTGTGTCACTGTTAGACAGAGGCACAGTATACTAACCATGAAAAAGGGCATAGCAAAATTAATTTAAAATGGGTGGCGAAAGCCAAACACACTCTGGCTAGGCTTATAAATTCCCTAGGCGAGATAGCCTAGTATGAACCTATGAAGCTATGAACCTATGAACTTGTGTTTCCAGTGTATGATCCTCCTGTCTGGTTATGATGACATCCAGAAATGTTATTTGTTGGTATTCAATATGTAATGTAAATTGAATGCCCCACTTATTCTCAATAAGGTATTGTATGAATTCATGCACATATTGCTGATCCCCCCCCCGCCACACCATCCAACAATCGTCCAAATACCATCTCCAAATATCTAGCTGGTCCAAAAATAAATTATGACTGTCATCACATATTAACTGTTCCTCCAAAAAACTCATAAACAGGTCGGCATAAATGGGAGCAAAAGATGCTCCCATTGCCGTACCACAAACCTGCCAATATGATTTTCCATGGAAATAAAACACATTTTTTGACAGCACATGTTTAGTTAGACATATAAGGAGTGTGTTGAACCCGGGAGTGTATAGTTGTGATTTGTCAAGCCAGAAATAAATAGCCTGTAGACCTGCCCAGTGCAGTATACTAGTATATAGGGAGGTGACATCAAGTGTACATAAATGCCAAGCTGGTTCCAGTTGTGTATCCTGAATAATGTTAAGAAATTGTGTGGTATCTTTTAACCTAGACCTAACCATGGGTAACAAAGGTTGCAAGAATTCCATAAGGAAGGCAGATAAGGTTCAGTTAATGATCCCCTCCCAGTTACTATTGGCCGTCCTGGAGGACTAGTAGTATGTTTATGTATCTTTGGTAGTAGATATAAATACTGGGGTACGGGATCTAACACCTTAAGTTATCTACAGATTTTCTTACTAATTATGTCTTCCTCTGTTGCTAGGTCTAGAAAGGAGTCAATTTCTTTTTTGAAATTAGGAGTTGGATCCACTACCATGTGTATATAAAATTGGGGATCAGACAGTTGTTTTTCAGCCTCTGCCTGGTACATGTTCTAATCCATAACCACAGTGCCACCTTCCTTATCTGCCAGCAAAATAACTAGGTCATGATTAGTATTAAGGTCCTGTAATGCTTGTTGTTCTGCTTTGGACAAATTGTGTCTAGCCAACTGGTATTCATGAGAAAAGTGAAGATCTTTTAATACACACTCCTTAAAGACTGCAATGTGCTTGTCCTTGGGAGGCTCAAAATTGGATTTCCCAAAGTGGAAACCAGTAGATCCTTGAGTATTTTGTGTATCTGAAAAAAATATTTTCAAATTAAGTAATCTACAAAAGTCATTGAGTTCATTGACCAAAGTATGTTCAGGCACCATTAAAGTCGGCACAAAGTTGAGACCCTTATTCAGTAGTTTAATTTGTACATCAGACAATTCGTATGAAGAGATATTATGTACATTATTCAATGTGATACAATCTTCTCTTATAGTTGTTGAATATTGTGTGTTTTTTCTGTGTCCCCCCCCCTACGTTTTTTATGCCTAAAGGGTCTACATGAGGTTTCCTTTTGGCCATTGGAGATTCTTGGGTAGAAAGGGAGTCTAAATCAGTGGCAGAGGATGAATCCTCCTCAGAAGTGCCACTATGAGTCTGTGTTGTTTTTCTGAGTATTGATCTGGGTCTCATCTTTCTATTGGTTATTTTGAAACCAGAATCAGAAAAACGCACACCTTTTTGAGTAACAAAGGGTTTCACCTTTTCATAGTCTATAATGTATCTTTGGAATTTTTGGGTTTTCTTCTTAACAAGCTGTTCCTCCAATACTGATAGATCTTTAGCCAAGTTGCTTAAATAGCTGTTAAAAAAGGTTTCTGTCTCATATACCTTGGCCTGTTCACAACTAATAGTAACTTCCCCTATACATTTATCAATCATCCTTTCATAATATGCAATCAAAATGTCCACAAAAAGCATGCAAGCTTTATGTTGTGCTTGGGCCCAGTCCTGAGAAAGTTGGTCATCTATCTGGCCCGCCAAGGGTTGAATCCTAACTTGTAAGCTTCATGGTGTGATGTCCTTAAGCTTATAAGCTTTAAATAGTTTAAGGTGCCAAATATTGACCCTAAGTGTCCTCATATTTTTGGTCAACGTTTGGAATAATAGACCACAAAGATATTGTGGGTCATCCTTTTCTAAGGCAGAATTGGTGAGATTGGATGGTTGAAAACCACAAATCTCTAAATTATCTCTGTCAGCTGATAGGCCTTGCAATAGCTTTGTGAGGTCCATGATATTTGATGAGTAATGAAAATATATCAATAGTTGAATCAATTCTGTTATTCAGCCACCAATTATAAATAAAACAATATTGAAGTAAATATGACTCAAGATAGGTGACTGTTCAGTCATGGAAATGAACAAAACAAACACCCAAATTAAGCTCTGATAATGGGCAGAACATGATCTAAAACAAGTTATGTAAATGGCTATTAGTCACTAGATGTTGGTCCCAACGACCCTTTTGTCTGATACAAATCTCAAATAAACCAAACACCATTGAATGTTGATGTCTATTAGACCCAAGTTAGAACTAATGACCATAGGAATTGGTAGTGGCCATCCTACGTCTCTGCCATCCACTAATGTCAATTATTAATGCATAAAAGCACTGTAAACAACTCCGACTGTTAGTGATTCTCAATAAAGTTCTTTCTTTGTAAGGACATATATTAATAAAAAAAGGGTGACCAACTTCGCCTCTGCCACCTTTAAGAAACAACAAGGCCCTTGGGCCTTAATCAATAGTCTTTACTAATAATGTGTTGAACCAATGCCTATGGACACCAGTAATATAACTGCGTCCTTATAGGACTAAAAATGATTTAAGTCTTGGGTCCATAAAAGACATCACAAAAAATGAGCAAACCTCATAAGTGATTATCAAAACAGAGGTAGTTGAGGCCAACAATCTGTATAAATCAATATTATTGAACTAGAATATCTTATTAGTTCACAGTTTAAACACACTTTGAAGATCATGTAAACCACATGTTCAAGAGGTAAAAACAACTATATTATTGAAAAATAAGAATTAGTGATTTGGATGTTGGTTAATTCGTATCCTGATATGTCTGTATATTATAAGACCTCAATTGAAACATTCAAACAGCAGATAATTATGAGAATCTATGTTGTAGAAGCAATGTTACAGTCCAAAGTCATTCGCATATAGACAATAGGCTACCCACTATGTTTATAAATATGCCATAACTATATGTAATATCTTCCTAGGAATCGTCCTGGTAGACAGAGCAAACAACAGTTATATGAACATAATAATCCTGACATAAAAAGTATAGTGGAGTTACAATTTTAGTTATTTTATAAGTCTATATAGGCTACATCAATAAAAGTCCAAAATATGATATATAAGCGATTCCGATTACTTAATTCCTCAATAAAGATGTCTGGTTAATCAGAAAAACACTGTGCAGCATAGCATCGTAACCATATGTCCAGGCCTCAACTTATAGCCACAGATTGATCCGATCAATAAAGAAGAGACACAGCCTTAAATCGAGTTATCAAACAATGTTCATTGATAAAAAGTAGTTATATAGAAGTTAAATGTTCCATTTGTGATTCCTCAATTAGTAGCAAATAAAGATGGCATCCCCACAGATAACTCAAATTGTAACCAAAAGCCCAATTATTTCCAACTAGTCTATTATCAAAAAAGATATGGAACAGCGTCCCAACAATCAAAAGTCTCGCCTTGTCAGAAAAGTTAACAGACTTAGTCCCTCTTTTGAGCGCCAAATTTGTCTGACAAAATATTTCAGAACGATGTCAGCAGTTAGGATGCAAAAATGCCAAATATGCATTGATGAACAAGCCCAATCAATCACAAATATTAAGTCGTAGATAACAAATATGGATACCCAAAGATCAATAGTCTCACCTTGCCCAAATTCTCGATGTTAGTCCTGTATTTTGAGCCCCAAATCCATATAAGAAACTGTTTCAGAAAGAGCGGTATTGGTAGTAAGGAGGACTGAATGCTAAAAGCTCCTTAAGGGCGAGACCCAACAGTATACAGTGAACTAAAACTCTTTACAAAAAGTGTAAGAAATATAATTTCACTCATAGAAAATATGTCCTTATTGTTGAATGTTGTAAACTGGTCCAAAACCATGAAGTATTCGTAAAGACTAAAAATGTCTATCGAAATTTAAAAAGCAAAAAGGGTTACGAAGCCACTGATTAGAAAACTGTCCTTCCCAAGCGTCTCCAGTGTATGAACAGTATATCAGCAGACCAAACCAAAAATACGCAAGGAAGACAAAGTGCATGGATCAAACCAATGTAATATTAAGTCCTAAAAAATATCCAACACAAGGGAAAGATGAAAAAATCTTTAAGAAGTTATTGTGGCAAACCCCGTAGATACAGTAAAAGCAAACCGGTTTTGGCTAGAAAGTTGTAGCCTTCTTCAGTGCATCAGAAAACATTCTTTAGGGCAAACCCTTAATGCTGTACATATATATATATATATATATATATATATATATATATATATATTTATACACACACACACACACACACACACACACACACATATATATATATATATATATATATATATATATATATCTATATCTACAGACATATATATGTGTGTGCCAAAGGCTTGATTACTTAATTGAAGTTATCCATCAATTGGTTCAGACCAGAACTAACTTAACTCATTCAAGCCCGGTTTAAATAAAGCACCTGACCTAATAATCCAAGAGGTTTCTTTTTGGTTTAATATAGTGTGCCATGCAGCTTTACATAACCTATTCATTTGTATTTTGTCTATTATGGTAAAGGTGAATTTGGCAGTTTTGTGTGTTAGAGTGTGTTTGTAAAGGGCATTAGAAACCCCTTTGTTTCTTTTTTCACTTAAGTGTTCACTGATTCGATGTCTGAAGGGTCTAGACATTTGTCCAACATAAAATGAAGAACAAATGCAGGTGGCCAAATAAACAATCCAATCACTGCTACAATTTCCAAAACATCTTATTTCATAAATTTTAGATGTGTTACAACTGGTAAATACCTTGGCTTGAGATACATGTGTGCAAGCACTACAGTGACCACAAGAAACACATCCTAATAGTATGTCTCCAAATAGGGTTCTCTGTTGGCTAATAGGTGGAGCATTTTGTTTGTAATGGGTGAAATATGAATTGATGGTTCTCCCTCTACGATAAGAGAATAAACATCTAGAGTTGAGCAGTTCACTCAATTTATCCTGGGCTAACAAAATGTCCCAATGGTTATTAATGATAATGAACACAAGTGAAAAAAGAAACAAAAGGGTTTCTAATGCCCTTTACAAACACACTCTAACACACAAAACTGCCAAATTCACATTTACCATAATCGACAAAATACAATTGAATAGGTCATGTAAAGCTGGATGGCACAATATATTAAACCAAAAAGAATCCTCTTGGATTATTAGGTCAGGTGCTTTATTTAAACCGGGCTTGAATGAGTTAAGTTAGTTCTGGTCTGAACCAATATCAAGCCTTTGGCACACACACATATATATCTATCTATATATATATATATATGTATATATATATATATATATATATATATATATATGTGTATATATATATATATATATATATATATATATATATATATATATATATATATATATGCAGCATTAAGGGTTTACCCTAATGAATGTTTTCTGATGCAGTGAAGAAGACTACAACTTTCTAGCCTAAACCGATTTGCTTTTACTGTATCTATGGGGTTTGCCACAATAAATTCTTAAAGATTTTTTTCATCTTTCCCTTGTGCTGGATATTTTTTTTTGGACTTTATAAAGCATCCTGACTTTTACTGCGGTGGTGGTGCTGCGGTAGCGTTGTCGCCTCACAGTAAGACGTTGTCCCGTTCCATTCTTAGCTAGAGCGTCTTCTGTGTGGAGATATGCATGAATGGGCATACCTTCGTTGAAGGCTCTGCATCAGAGCTGGCAACTCGGCATGTAAAAATCTGCTGCCAATCATTAGCAGACCGGAGTTCCACTGAGGCGACCCCTAACCGGGAAAAGCCGAAAGACACAACAAATATAGCATCCTGACAAGCAAACAGACCAATACAAAAAGACAAATTGTTAAGACATCATTATCATAAAACTTATAAATATTCATCACAAACATGTTAAAAGGACTAAAAAGCTTCTTAACATCAGGGTAAAAAATGCTAAAATACATTTAAAAATATCAATGTTATAAATTAACTAAAAAATGTAGCTCACTTCTCCAAAAATGATAAACTAAATGCTTAAATATTTTACTTTAAAAGCTGTGTGAATGAATATGTATTTTATGTAAAATACCAGACTGAGCAGCAGTAAATAAATGAATAGAGTATAAAAAATAATATTTATGAGTTTTATGATAATGATGTCTTAACAATTTGTCTTTTTGTATTGGCCAGTTTGCTTGTCAGGATGCTATTTAACCCTGAGTTTGATTGTTAGATCCATATCTGATGAAGTTTTAAAACTAAAATGCTATGTTTTATGTGGCTGCGTTCATGTGTTTTATTCTTTATTAAAATTTGTTTTATGGACTGTGCTGGCTGGTTTTGACTCCTTGGTACCTTGGATCTGTTTCTAGGTTAGCATATAGTTTCTCTAAAAGATTATTGCTTCAGTCAGGCATTTTAATAGCCATTTTAAGACATGAATAGTTTGCCTTGTTCTCTGCTGTCTTTAATTCACACACATACAAAAATGAAAGTAGTTTGAACTCTGCACATCTCCCTGCTCTGCCCACTCCCTGGGTGCTGTTTGGAAAATTATGCTAGGAAGGACATGAGCTGCTAATCAGTTTATAAAAGCTTCATTCTAACTCGGCAAACAAAGTTCCTGAGTGGTCTTATTCCATGATGATTCACTGCTTGAGTTCATCATGTAACTTCAGATTTTAAAGTACCTCTGAAATGAGTGAGTCACTCAATCCAAGATGTAAAGCACTGTTGCAGGTAAATGTACTTACCTACTTCTTTAATCAGCACATCTGGGTTCACATATCTGATTTATTCCATTTAGATAACAGTGCAGAACCTTTAATACTTTGTTCCGTTTAGTTGATTTACCACTCTACATTTATTTTAGTACTGAGCTATGCATTCGTTTTCCAGTACTTTATTGCAACTCAGCAAATAAGCCTCCCATCTGCCATTTTTCCTCTCCTCCACAGGAATGACTGTTAGTTTTCACTAAACCACTCAGTTGTACATAATACCTCAGCCCTGGCTCTCTTTTAGAAGACTGGGACCTGATCCTGCATATTGTGACACTTTGAAAGATAAATGAGGTTTGTACCCCAAACTGCCCTTGTCCCTTTCCTCACATGAGTATACTACCATCCAGCTCATGGAAGAGCTCTGTATATATATATATATATATATATATATATATATATATAGATATATATATATAAACATGGGTTCACTTTATAATTTCGAAAAACTGAAATCCCGAATTTTAGTTTTTCTAACTTATAAAGTCGAACGTTAAAAATCGAGAAAGTGCATAATTGTGAATCTGAATATCTCAAATTCGGGGTTATGGCTTTACAGTGCGTTGCGTGCGGATTTGTGACTGGATGGTGTTTCATGTTGTGTATGGATTTAGGTGTGATTTAACGTAAGTAAGTGTTTTGTTAGGGTTTTGTGTGGAGTTTGAGTGTGTGTGAATGTGCTTGTTTGTTGTACGTGTGGGTTAGGATAGACAGGTGAAAGTATGGGTGTGTAATTGTTGGATGTGTTGGTGTTTGTATATGTGTGATGTTTGTGTGTGTGCAAGGTGCTGTAGAATGTGTGGGCATGAGTTTCTTTTCTGTGTGTGTGCGATCTCGGAGTTGATATATATAAGTAGGGGGGTGTGGGTTACGCAGCTCATGTGTAGTGTAGTGTAGGTTTATTTGATTGTGTTTTTGTGTTTGTGTGTGTTTTGTTTGTTGTGGTTTGGGTTGGATGATGTATGTGTTGTGAGGTGTATGGTGTGTTTCTGTTTGTGATTTTGTATTTCTTGATTGAGTAGTTTCAAGATTTAGGCCGTTCGACTTTATGGTTTTGAAAAACTGAAATTCGGGATTATGAAGTGAATCCATGTATGGACAGTCTCTGTGGGTCCTGCTGTCAGGTTAGCAGAGCAGCTTCAGAGATCCATGGCAGCTACTTGTCTATGGCCAGGAGAGTTTCCACATATTTCATTTAAAAATATTAAATAAAGGAAATATATATAATGTTACTAATTTCAGTTAAGCTGGTTTACAGTTCTAGGAGGAGAAGCTTAATTTGCTTACTAGATCCATTTATGGATATTGTCACAATACATAGGTGGACATACATAAATACACCTATCACAATTTCTGGTATTTGACATAATCCGCAACATTTCTAATAAACAAATTGGTTATGTAAGGCAAAGGTCAATCAAGACCACACTCCTACGGCTAACAGCATCAGACAATGGGAGTGGGACATGTGTGGGAAATACACATAACACACAGACCCAGGGAAATAGGATGACAGAAAACCAGATGTGGAGCGAGATTAAAAAAGAGGGGCACACAAGAAGTATGATGGAATAGGAAGGTCAGAGCAAGAGTCAGAGGTACATGGGAATTTTTTGTGGGCGATTTGGAATAGGCATCATTTTTGTTTTTGTTTTTAGAGAATAGAAGGAATGGAAAGGCATGGAAAGAGAAAATGGGCAAAAGAGCAGGTACAGACATGTAATAAATATCACACGACATGACAGACAAAGGTTGGTAATACACATAAAATATAGGTAAGGTACACAGACAGCACATATATACACTACAAACATGTAATAAATGTCACAAGACATGACAGACAAAGGTTGTAATACACATAAAATATAGGTAAGATACACAGACAGCACATATATACACTACAAACATGTAATAAATATCACACGACATGACAGACAAAGGTTGTAATACACATAAAATATAGGTAAGGTACACAGACAGCACATATATACACTACAAACATGTAATAAATATCACACGACATGACAGACAAAGGTTGTAATACACATAAAATATAGGTAAGGTACACAGACAGCACATATATACACTACAAACATGTAATAAATATCACACGACATGACAGACAAAGGTTGTAATACACATAAAATATAGGTAAGGTACACAGACAGCACATATATACACTACAAACATGTAATAAATATCACACGACATGACAGACAAAGGTTGGTAATACACATAAAATATAGGTAAAGTACACAGACAACACATCTATACACTACAAACATGTAATAAATATCACACGACATGACAGACAAAGGTTGGTAATACACATAAAATATAGGTAAAGTACACAGACAACACATCTATACACTACAAACATGTAATAAATATCACACGACATGACAGACAAAGGTTGTAATACACATAAAATATAGGTAAGGTACACAGACAGCACATATATACACTACAAACATGTAATAAATATCACACGACATGACAGACAAAGGTTGGTAATACACATAAAATATAGGTAAGGTACACAGACAGCACATATATACACTACAAACATGTAATAAATATCACAAGACATGACAGACAAAGGTTGGTAATACACATAAAATATAGGTAAGGTACACAGACAGCACATACATACACTACAAACATGTAATAAATATCACAAGACATGACAGACAAAGGTTGGTAATACACATAAAATATAGGTAAGGTACACAGACAGCACATATATACACTACAAACATGTAATAAATATCACAAGACATGACAGACAAAGGTTGGTAATACACATAAAATATAGGTAAGGTACACAGACAGCACATATATACACTACAAACATGTAATAAATATCACAAGACATGACAGACAAAGGTTGGTAATACACATAAAATATAGGTAAGGTACACAGACAGCACATATATACACTGCAAACATGTAATAAATATCACAAGACATGACAGACAAAGGTTGGTAATACACATAAAATATAGGTAAGGTACACAGACAGCACATATATACACTACAAACATGTAATAAATATCACAAGACATGACAGACAAAGGTTGGTAATACACATAAAATATCGGTAAGGTACACAGACAGCACATATATACACTACAGACATGTAATAAATATCACAAGACATGACAGACAAAGGTTGGTAATACACATAAAATATAGGTAAGGTACACAGACAGCACATATATACACTACAAACATGTAATAAATATCACAAGACATGACAGACAAAGGTTGGTAATACACATAAAATATAGGTAAGGTACACAGACAGCACATATATACACTACAAACATGTAATAAATATCACAAGACATGACAGACAAAGGTTGGTAATACACATAAAATATAGGTAAGGTACACAGACAGCACATATATACACTACAAACATGTAATAAATATCACAAGACATGACAGACAAAGGTTGGTAATACACATAAAATATAGGTAAGGTACACAGACAGCACATATATACACTACAAACATGTAATAAATATCACAAGACATGACAGACAAAGGTTGGTAATACACATAAAATATAGGTAAGGTACACAGACAGCACATATATACACTACAAACATGTAATAAATATCACAAGACATGACAGACAAAGGTTGGTAATACACATAAAATATAGGTAAGGTACACAGACAGCACATATATACACTACAAACATGTAATAAATATCACAAGACATGACAGACAAAGGTTGGTAATACACATAAAATATAGGTAAGGTACACAGACAGCACATATATACACTACAAACATGTAATAAATATCACAAGACATGACAGACAAAGGTTGGTAATACACATAAAATATAGGTAAGGTACACAGACAGCACATATATACACTACAAACATGTAATAAATATCACAAGACATGACAGACAAAGGTTGGTAATACACATAAAATATAGGTAAGGTACACAGACAGCACATATATACACTACAAACATGTAATAAATATCACAAGACATGACAGACAAAGGTTGGTAATACACATAAAATATAGGTAAGGTACACAGACAGCACATATATACACTACAAACATGTAATAAATATCACAAGACATGACAGACAAAGGTTGGTAATACACATAAAATATAGGTAAGGTACACAGACAGCACATATATACACTACAAACATGTAATAAATATCACAAGACATGACAGACAAAGGTTGGTAATACACATAAAATATAGGTAAGGTACACAGACAGCACATATATACACTACAAACATGTAATAAATATCACAAGACATGACAGACAAAGGTTGGTAATACACATAAAATATAGGTAAGGTACACAGACAGCACATATATACACTACAAACATGTAATAAATATCACAAGACATGACAGACAAAGGTTGGTAATACATATAAAAATATAGGTAGGTACACAGACAACACATATATACACTACAAACAATAATAGTACACAGACAGCACATATATACACTACAAACATGTAATAAATATCACAAGACATGACAGACAAAGGTTGGTAATACACATAAAATATAGGTAAGGTACACAGACAGCACATATATACACTACAAACATGTAATAAATATCACAAGACATGACAGACAAAGGTTGGTAATACACATAAAATATAGGTAAGGTACACAGACAGCACATATATACACTACAAACATGTAATAAATATCACAAGACATGACAGACAAAGGTTGGTAATACACATAAAATATAGGTAAGGTACACAGACAGCACATATATACACTACAAACATGTAATAAATATCACAAGACATGACAGACAAAGGTTGGTAATACACATAAAATATAGGTAAGGTACACAGACAGCACATATATACACTACAAACATGTAATAAATATCACAAGACATGACAGACAAAGGTTGGTAATACACATAAAATATAGGTAAGGTACACAGACAGCACATATATACACTACAAACATGTAATAAATATCACAAGACATGACAGACAAAGGTTGGTAATACACATAAAATATAGGTAAGGTACACAGACAGCACATATATACACTACAAACATGTAATAAATATCACAAGACATGACAGACAAAGGTTGGTAATACACATAAAATATAGGTAAGGTACACAGACAGCACATATATACACTACAAACATGTAATAAATATCACAAGACATGACAGACAAAGGTTGGTAATACACATAAAATATAGGTAAGGTACACAGACAGCACATATATACACTACAAACATGTAATAAATATCACAAGACATGACAGACAAAGGTTGGTAATACACATAAAATATAGGTAAGGTACACAGACAGCACATATATACACTACAAACATGTAATAAATATCACAAGACATGACAGACAAAGGTTGGTAATACACATAAAATATAGGTAAGGTACACAGACAGCACATATATACACTACAAACATGTAATAAATATCACAAGACATGACAGACAAAGGTTGGTAATACACATAAAATATAGGTAAGGTACACAGACAGCACATATATACACTACAAACATGTAATAAATATCACAAGACATGACAGACAAAGGTTGGTAATACACATAAAATATAGGTAAGGTACACAGACAGCACATATATACACTACAAACATGTAATAAATATCACAAGACATGACAGACAAAGGTTGGTAATACACATAAATTATAGGTAAGGTACACAGACAGCACATATATACACTACAAACGTAATAAATATCACAAGACATGACAGACAAAGGTTGGTAATACACATAAAATATAGGTAAGGTACACAGACAACACATCTATACACTACAAACATGTAATAAATATCACAAGACATGACAGACAAAGGTTGGTAATACACATAAAATATAGGTAAGGTACACAGACAGCACATATATACACTACAAACATGTAATAAATATCACAAGACATGACAGACAAAGGTTGGTAATACACATAAAATATAGGTAAGGTACACAGACAGCACATATATACACTACAAACATGTAATAAATATCACAAGACATGACAGACAAAGGTTGACAATACACATAAAATATAGGTAAGGTACACAGACAACACATATATACACTACAAACATGTAATAAATATCACACGACATGACAGACAAAGGTTGGTAATACACATAAAATATAGGTAAGGTACAAAGACAGGTTGGTAATACACATAAAATATAGGTAAGGTACACAGACAGCACATATATACACTACAAACATGTAATAAATATCACACGACATGACAGACAAAGGTTGGTAATACACATAAAATATAGTTAAGGTACACAGACAGCACATATATACACTACAAACGTAATAAATATCACAAGACATGACAGACAAAGGTTGGTAATACACATAAAATATAGGTAAGGTACACAGACAGCACATATATACACTACAAACATGTAATAAATGTCACAAGACATGACAGACAAAGGATGGTAATACACATAAAATATAGGTAAGGTACACAGACAGCACATATATCCACTACAAACATAATAAATATCAGAAGGCATGACAGACAAAGGTTGGTAATACACATAAAGTATAGGTAAGGTACACAGACAGCACATATATACACTACAAACATGTAATAAATATCACACGACATGACAGACAAAGGTTGGTAATACACATAAAATATAGGTAAGGTACACAGACAGGTTGGTAATACACATAAAATATAGGTAAGGTACACAGACAGCACATCTATACACTACAAACATGTAATAAATATCACACGACATGACAGACAAAGGTTGGTAATACACATAAAATATAGGTAAAGTACACAGACAACACATCTATACACTACAAACATGTAATAAATATCACACGACATGACAGACAAAGGTTGGTAATACACATAAAATATAGGTAAGGTACACAGACAGCACATATATACACTACAAACATGTAATAAATATCACACGACATGACAGACAAAAGTTGGTAATACACATAAAATATAGGTAAGGTACACAGACAGCACATATATACACTACAAACATGTAATAAATATCACAAGACATGACAGACAAAGGTTGGTAATACACATAAAATATAGGTAAGGTACACAGACAGCACATACATACACTACAAACATGTAATAAATATCACAAGACATGACAGACAAAGGTTGGTAATACACATAAAATATAGGTAAGGTACACAGACAGCACATATATACACTACAAACATGTAATAAATATCACAAGACATGACAGACAAAGGTTGGTAATACACATAAAATATAGGTAAGGTACACAGACAGCACATATATACACTACAAACATGTAATAAATATCACAAGACATGACAGACAAAGGTTGGTAATACACATAAAATATAGGTAAGGTACACAGACAGCACATATATACACTACAAACATGTAATAAATATCACAAGACATGACAGACAAAGGTTGGTAATACACATAAAATATAGGTAAGGTACACAGACAGCACATATATACAATACAGACATGTAATAAATATCACAAGACATGACAGACAAAGGTTGGTAATACACATAAAATATAGGTAAGGTACACAGACAGCACATATATACACTACAAACATGTAATAAATATCACAAGACATGACAGACAAAGGTTGGTAATACACATAAAATATAGGTAAGGTACACAGACAGCACACATATACACTACAAACATGTAATAAATATCACACGACATGACAGACAAAGGTTGGTAATACACATAAAATATAGGTAAGGTACACAGACAGCACATATATACACTACAAACATGTAATAAATATCACACGACATGACAGACAAAGGTTGGTAATACACATAAAATATAGGTAAGGTACACAAACAGCACATATATACACTACAAACATGTAATAAATATCACACGACATGACAGACAAAGGTTGGTAATACACATAAAATATAGGTAAGGTACACAGACAGCACATATATACACTACAAACATGTAATAAATATCACAAGACATGACAGACAAAGGTTGGTAATACACATAAAATATAGGTAAGCTACACAGACAGCACATATATACACTACAAACATGTAATAAATATAACAAGACATGACAGGCAAAGGTTGGTAATACACATAAAGTATAGGTAAGGTACACAGACAGCACATATATACACTACAAACATGTAATAAATATCACAAGACATGACAGACAAAGGTTGGTAATACACATAAAAGATAGGTAAGGTACACAGACAGCACATATATACACTACAAACATGTAATAAATATCGCAAGACATGACAGACAAAGGTTGATAATACACATAAAATATAGGTAAGGTACACAGACAGCACATATATACACTACAAATGTAATAAATATCACAAGACATGAGAGACAAAGGTTGGTAATACACATAAAAGATAGGTAAGGTACACAGACAGCACATATATACTACAAACATGTAATAAATATCACAAGACATGACAGACAAAGGTTGGTAATACACATAAAATATAGGTAAGGTACACAGACAGCACATATATACACTACAAACATGTAATAAATATCAAAAGACATGACAGACAAAGGTTGGTAACACACATAAAATATAGGTAAGGTACACAGACAGCACATATATACACTACAAACATGTAATAAATATCACAAGACATGACAGACAAAGGTTGGTAATACACATAAAATATAGGTAAGGTACACAGACAGCACATACATACACTACAAACATGTAATAAATATCACAAGACATGACAGACAAAGGTTGGTAATACACATAAAATATAGGTAAGGTACACAGACAGGTTGGTAATACACATAAAATATAGGTAAGGTACACAGACAGCACATATATACACTACAAACATGTAATAAATATCACACGACATGACAGACAAAGGTTGGTAATACACATAAAATATAGGTAAGGTACACAGACAGCACATATATACACTACAAACATGTAATAAATATCACAAGACATGACAGACAAAGGTTGGTAATACACATAAAATATAGGTAAGGTACACAGACAGCACATATATACACTACAAACGTAATAAATATCACAAGACATGAGAGACAAAGGTTGGTAATACACATAAAAGATAGGTAAGGTACACAGACAGCACATATATACTACAAACATGTAATAAATATCACAAGACATGACAGACAAAGGTTGGTAATACACATAAAATATAGGTAAGGTACACAGACAGCACATATATACACTACAAACATGTAATAAATATCACAAGACATGACAGACAAAGGTTGGTAATACACGTAAAATATAGGTAAGGTACACAGACAGCACATATATGCACTACAAACATGTAATAAATATCACAAGACATGACAGACAAAGGTTGGTAATACACATAAAATATAGGTAAGGTACACAGACAGCACATATATACACTACAAACATGTAATAAATATCACACATGACAGACGAAGGTTGGTAATACACATAAAATATAGGTAAGGTACACAGACAGCACATATATACACTACAAACATGTAATAAATATCACATGACATGACAGACAAAGGTTGGTAATACACATAAAATATAGGTAAGGTACACAGACAGCACATATATACACTACAAACATGTAATAAATATCACACGACATGACAGACAAAGGTTGGTAATACACATAAAATATAGGTAAGGTACACAGACAGCACATATATACACTACAAACATGTAATAAATATCACACGACATGACAGACAAAGGTTGGTAATACACATAAAATATAGGTAAGGTACACAGACAGCACATATATACACTACAAACATGTAATAAATATCACACGACGACAGACAAAGGTTGGTAATACACATAAAAAATAGGTAAGGTACACAGACGGCACATATATACACTACAAACGTAATAAATATCACAAGACATGACAGACAAAGGTTGGTAATACACATAAAATATAGGTAAGGTGCACAGACAGCACATATATACACTACAAACATGTAATAAATATCACACGACATGACAGACAAAGGTTGGTAATACACATAAAATATAGGTAAGGTACACAGACAGCACATATATACACTACAAACATGTAATAAATATCACGACATGACAGACAAAGGTTGGTAATACACATAAAATATAGGTAAGGTACACAGACAGCACATATATATACTACAAACATGTAATAAATATCACAAGACGACAGACAAAGGTTGGTAATACACATAAAATATAGGTAAGGTACACAGACAGCACATATGTACACTACAAACATGTAATAAATATCACGAGACATGACAGACAAAGGTTGGTAATACACATAAAATATAGGTAAGGTACACAGACAGCACATATATACACTACAAACATGTAATAAATATCACACGACATGACAGACAAAGGTTGGTAATACACATAAAATATAGGTAAGATACACAGACAGCACATATATACACTACAAACATGTAATAAATATCACAAGACATGAGAGACAAAGGTTGGTAATACACATAAAATATAGGTAAGGTACACAGACAGCACATATATACACTACAAACATGTAATAAATATCACAAGACATGACAGACAAAGGTTGGTAATACACATAAAATATAGGTAAGGTACACAGACAGCACATATATACACTACAAACATGTAATAAATATCACACGACATGACAGACAAAGGTTGGTAATACACATAAAATATAGGTAAGGTGCACAGACAGCACATATATACACTACAAACATGTAATAAATATAACAAGACATGACAGACAAAGGTTTGTAATACACATAAAATATAGGTAAGGTACACAGACAGCACATATATACACTACAAATGTAATAAATATCACAAGACATGACAGACAAAGGTTGGTAATACACATAAAAGATAGGTAAGGTACACAGACAACACATCTATACACTACAAACATGTAATAAATATCACAAGACATGACAGACAAAGGTTGGTCATACACATAAAATATAGGTAAGGTACACAGACAGCACATATATACACTACAAACGTAATAAATATCACACAACATGACAGACAAAGTTTGGTAATACACATAAAATATAGGTAAGGTAGACAGACAGCACATATATACACTACAAATGTAATAAATATCACAAGACATGACAGACAAAGGTTGGTAATACACATAAAATATAGGTAAAGTTCACAGACAGCACATATATACACTACAAACATGTAATAAATATCACAAGACATGACAGACAAAGGTTGGTAATACACATAAAATATAGGTAAGGTACACAGACAGCACATATATACACTACAAACATGTAATAAATATCACAAGACATGACAGACAAAGGTTGACAATACACATAAAATATAGGTAAGGTACACAGACAACACATATATACACTACAAACATGTAATAAATATCACACGACATGACAGACAAAGGTTGGTAATACACATAAAATATAGGTAAGGTACACAGACAGGTTGGTAATACACATAAAATATAGGTAAGGTACACAGACAGCACATATATACCCTACAAACATGTAATAAATATCACACGACATGACAGACAAAGGTTGGTAATACACATAAAATATAGTTAAGGTACACAGACAGCACATATATACACTACAAACGTAATAAATATCACAAGACATGACAGACAAAGGTTGGTAATACACATAAAATATAGGTAAGGTACACAGACAGCACATATATACACTACAAACATGTAATAAATGTCACAAGACATGACAGACAAAGGATGGTAATACACATAAAATATAGGTAAGGTACACAGACAGCACATATATCCACTACAAACATAATAAATATCAGAAGGCATGACAGACAAAGGTTGGTAATACACATAAAGTATAGGTAAGGTACACAGACAGCACATATATACACTACAAACATGTAATAAATATCACACGACATGACAGACAAAGGTTGGTAATACACATAAAATATAGGTAAGGTACACAGACAGCACATATATACACTACAAACATGTAATAAATATCACACAACATGACAGACAAAGGTTGGTAATACACATAAAATATAGGTAAGGTACACAGACAGCACATATATACAGTACAAACGTAATAAATATCACAAGACATGAGAGACAAAGGTTGGTAATACACATAAAAGATAGGTAAGGTACACAGACAGCACATATATACTACAAACATGTAATAAATATCACAAGACATGACAGACAAAGGTTGGTAATACACATAAAATATCGGTAAGGTACACAGACAGCACATATATACACTACAAACATGTAATAAATATCACAAGACATGACAGACAAAAGTTGGTAATACACATAAAATATAGGTAAGCTACACAGACAGCACATATATACACTACAAACATGTAATAAATATCACAAGACATGACAGGCAAAGGTTGGTAATACACATAAAATATAGGTAAGGTACACAGACAGCACATATATACACTACAAACATGTAATAAATATCACAAGACATGACAGACAAAGGTTGGTAATACACATAAAATATAGGTAAGGTACACAGACAGCACATATATAGACTATACCAAACAGGTGAAGAAAAAGGGAAGGGATGCATACCACCCATATGGTGCATTGCAAAAATACATAAGCAAAAATACACAAGCATGCATCTCCATTGTACAGTTTTTTGCAGAATGTCCTGATTTTCGCCTCATATTTTTTGTCCACTTTTCATAAAATTGTGCTTTTCTGTCAAATTATTGGTAAATTATTAAAGATTGAAGTTCAAAAATAATGACAGACATTTGAGTTTCAGACTTCATATCCTTCAGAAAGTTCATATAATGCTAATGTAAAACCTGCTATTCTATCAATTTTCTAAGTTTGTAAAGAGCAGTATTTAAAAATTATCCCTATTTTTGGACCTTTGTCTCTCTTTTAATTATGGCTTTGTCCAGATTTCTTGCTGTAAGAGGTTGAGAGGTATAGGTTCATAGGTTCATAAGTAGGTACTAGGCTATTGGCCCTAGGGCCTGTAGAAGCCTAGCCAAAAAGGTACCCTGGCTTTCGCCACCCAAGAAAATTATTTTCCTGTGTCCCTGTCAAGCAGAACCACAGAAGTGATCCTCGGGGTGAATTTCCTATTACCCATCCAATCATCAAGATTTTTCTTGAAGAGTGCTAATGAGGAGCTCTGTTTGACATAGATAGGTAGTCTGTTCCAGAGTATGGGAAGTCTCTGGTACAGGAATATATCCCTCCAGCATGTTCTGTTTATTGTGGTGACAAGGTTTAGGTCCCTAGATTGTGTAGCTCGGAGGGATTGGGATTTCTTTAAGTGGAGCATGTCCAACAGCTCTGGGTTGACATAACTTTGTATGTTAGGCAGAGATTGCCTCTGAGTAGGTGATATGCGATGGAGTAAAGCTGGAGTTTTTTGAGACGGCCTGTGTAAGGCATCTGTTTGAGGCCAGTATTCCTCATTGTGAGGTATTTTTGTGGCCTTTCCAGTTGTTGTAGATGTCTTGTGAGGTACATACCAAAAGGGGCGTTGCACTCTATAATGGGTCTAATGAGTGATGAGTAGTGGGAAACAATTATCTCTTTTTTTCTGGATGAGAAACCTTTTGTGATGAGGTGTGCCACGTAGAAGGATTTTCTGACCACTGTGGCAATGTGATTATCAAAGGAGAGACTACTGTCCACCTGTGTCCCAAGGTCTCTTATCACACTTTCGGTGTTAAGTAGACTACCACCTATGTGGTAGTTCATGGGTATAGAGTTTTTACCAAAGGGGATGACAATGCACTTTTTGGCATTGAGCCTGAGACCATGGCTTTGACACCAGGCATCTGTCTCAGTGAGGCCCTTTTGTAGGATGCCCACATCGTTAGGAGTTTTGATTATGGCTCCTAGTTTGCAGTCATCTGTGAATTTAGTTAGCCAAAGACCTTCTGTGTTAGCCTGTGTCCTTCAGAGAAGTAGATACCAAGCAGATGAGGACCCAGGACTGAACCCTGTGGTACTCCACTTGTCACTGGTCTGAAGTCTGATTTGGAGTCTGCTACTTTCACAGTGTGGGTTCTGTCAGTAAGTCAGTTGGCAACCCATCTTGTGACATAGGGATTTATACCTAGTTTAGTGAGCTTATCTATAATTCCAGAGTGGGGAATGGTGTTGAACGCCTTGGCGAGATCTAGATAGGCTGTGTGAACCACCTTACCCTCATCTATGGTATGTACACAAATCAGTGCTGAGATGTTGCAAACTGCATGACAATCATACCAGAATGAGTATGACAAATGGTAGATGTGTGTTGGAGAAAACTAAATGGTGAGTGCTGTCACTGCAGTTCAGAATGGATATTATATACAGTTATCCACGATGCTGTCAGCAGTGCAAGTGTAAGCCAAGTAACCGCAAGGATGATCAAATCTAGGCAAAGAAATGTAGGAGCAGATAACAGGAAGGCAGACTAGAACCTCCAACACTGCATGTGAAAGGCAATCAACTAAGCACAGTGGTAAATAGCAGTGCTGCAGCAACAGATTATTATTATGTGTCTGTGTAATAAACAAATAAGTCTACATGCCACAAACACAGAAGAAATAGGATCCATATTTCAAAGATATCTCATACCAGAGGCAACACATGTGAGTATTCATTTATACAATTTAGATGTGTGACATGCTATGACGTTACACATACTACACCAATGGGATTCACTTCTGATGGTTGAAATCTCAAAACATCGAACCTCTGAATAATGACGACCAGCGTATCGAAGTTTTGAAATATCATACCTAAAAAATAAAAGCTTCCAAACCGTAAAAAGTACTAATATCATGTTTTTGCAGAGGATCAAGCCACCCTGCACCCCCTACCCCTTGCTACTTAAATATACCAACTTCGAGATTGCACTACAGTGAGGAGAATGGTAAAGTTCCTGTTCCTCACTGTACAGTGATCTCCATTGAACAGGTTCAAGATTTCAAAACTTCGATCCTCTGGTCTTCGTTATTCAGAGGTTTGATGTTTTGAGATTTCGACCTTCAGAAGTGCCCCCCACCAGTAACATGGAATATGAAGTAAATGGTGATACATATATGATTAATGCAAGCCAAGGAATGCAAGCAAGAACAGAGGCAAGAAGCATGCTAATATCTGAGTAATGCACAACACACAAGTACAACATAAATACTGATGGACTCTACTCAATTACCACCACCTTGTATGCATATGCCATGCATGTGTATGATACCTATCATGGTGGCACATGGTCATATTGTACCATCACACCTACATTACAGTGATGATACCATACAGGAAAGTAATCACACACATAACATATGCCATGTATATGTGAAAGATGTAGGCCAAAGCTATAAGAGGGAAGGGAGATGGGCAGCACAGGCCCACATGAGTGCGGAAATGCAAACAAGAGGAATTAGGTACAGAAAAAAAGCATGACAGCTATAACTAAGGAGACACAGTGCACATGCATGTGTACACAATACAAGATGGACTGCAAGTCCTTGCAAGGTACATTGAAGCAAATGGCCAATGTCTGATACTTGCATAGTGCATTGAGGATGGTTATAAACATGTCTGTATGTAAATGACACAAACAACAGAGTAATATGCAACAGTTAAACAGCAAATGGCATAGATACACAACAAAAGTAAGTTTGAATATCACAAATCCACATATATACTGCCATGCAAACATAATACAACAGGTGTTACAATCACCATCATTGATATAAATATCACAGAGCATGTGTAGACCAATCAAAGGACAGTCTTGTGTACAGATGTACAGCACAACAAAATGCAATAAGTGCATGTAACCAGGTACATATTACAAGGGTGGTTGTGTGTTGATCATATTAAGACCAAATGCATGTGAATCCATGTAAATCAGTGCATATGTATTACAAATGTGGACACGTGGACATGTATGCTAACCTGTGTATACACATCTTAATGTAAGCTATATTCATGTTGAATATGCAGGTGAAACATTATACATGGTTAAAAGTATGCCAATCTAAGATGAAATTATGTAACTGTACAGATATACCTAACAATGTGGACAAAGACCTATAAATGTACACAGTTATATGCTGAACTTAGTGTGGTGTTATGTCATAATCAATAAAATTGTGTACACAAGTATATGATGAATAATACCTCAGTGATGCAGTCATCCTGTATGTACATATGCATGAATACATAGGTACTAACCCTACGGGCATAGCACAGTATAAGGACTACAGAGCCGCACCTCTTGTATTTGCCTTTTGTTCACAAGACTCACATATACAGTTCAGACAAGATTACCTGCATTGTTTTTACATTCATTATACTGATGACAGACGAAATGGATTAGAAGAGACTGTTGTGAATTTTGAACTTTAATTAATGTATTACTCACATTCACACATATATCAGTATTAACAGAAGGATACTGTATGATGTTTCTAAAAGCTTTGTGGGTAATGGAGAAATGTGTAGTCATCCATGGCCTAATCACTACATGGGTCAGTGCACCAGAGCCATGCTAGATGTGTAAAAATCTGTACTGTGTAAGTTACCAAAAAAATATAGATCTTCTGTCTTTAATTTCTCCAAGTCTTTGGAGAAAGGAATGGAGCCCACCTTGACAGGAATGGACCTCATTCCTAAGTCAAAGTATGATTAAGGTTCATGAAATTAGTATTGTTTTAATCTTTGATGTTAACCAAAAGTGCTCTTTGCACCTCCTGCAATGTGCACAGGACTGACTCCTTCTGTAATTCATACGTAGTTACATATATCAGTAACATATCTAAATGCAACTGTAAATATTTTTTTTATGTCCATTGCTCCTACTACTATTGGAACTGTCTGGACATCCTTCTTCTACATTCCATATGTGATGTGCAATATTAAATTAATTACTACCAATAATTTTACAGAAACTGGATATATTGGGATTTGAATCCATGCATAGGCAAACAATTTTCACTTTGCCAAATTGCTTCACCAGTTGCACTAATAGACAACACAGCCCTTTGAATGTTTTAAAAACACATATTATGGATAAACAGTACTAACAGAATGTTTTGAAGTCCATATTGTTATACAGGTATAATAGATACAGGATATGGTTGATCAAGGTCAGATTAGTCATGACTTGTTCTTGTTTTGTGGGTAAAGTATCCTGTGGTGCCCCCAATCTTCAGAATCCCGAAGATTCACAAAAGCACATCTGATTCACCTATGAGACCAATTGTGAATGCCAGTAAATCTAAAATATATCCTTTGGCAATGTATATTGATTTACGGTTAAAAAAATGCCTAGGTCCTTTTACACATCTGTGTCGCACTTGTGGGATTTTTTATTGAAATTGAAAGATGTTTCTGAGGATTGGATTTTCTTAACCATAGATGTGGTAAATTTGTTCAATGTAATCCCCCACACTACTGGGTTAGATTGGTTATATGACTTTTTGCTCGAATCTACCAATTTGGATAATAATTAAATTAACACTCTTGACATCCTAATGGAGACAGTTTTAAAAAATAACTTCATCTACAGTGATGGTCAATATTTCCGTCAAAAGAAGGGAGTAGCTATGGGGGCCTTGTGTTCCCCCATTTTTGCATATATTGTGTTACTCCAGTGGGAGAAGAGATATGTCTTCAATACACACCAGGCTGCTCCTTGGAAACTGTGCATCCAATTTTTGGATGACAGTTTTGCAATTTGGACCAAGCCTGTACAAGAAACCGAAGAATTTATTAGCTATCGGAATTCCACCACCCCTTTCTTAAGGTTCACCTATTCCACTTGTACTGAAATGATCAATTATTTAGATGTTTTAGCATATAAGGATTTTTCTAATAAAAGATTAGTCAGCAACATTTACAGGAAACCTGCATACTCAAACAGTTTACTACATTACACTAGTTGTCACCCATTTCACCAAAAAAAAGGGATTGTCAAGGGCCAATATATAAGGCTAGCTAGAATGGTCTCAGAGGATTCTGAGTTTGAGACAGAAGGCTTGAAACTGGCCAACATGCATTTTTTTATGTGGTTACCCCAGTAGGCTTGTTTATGATATACAATGGGAAGTTACATGTAAAAGAAGGGAAGGGGTTATTATGCCCCGATATGATCTGCTTATGGTAATACAGTTGATTTATTTTGTAATAGAAAAACAAATAAAGGAGAACATATTTATTCTATTATCACTGATTTCACCAATGACCATAATGACATATGAACACTTCTTGCAATCAACTGGAAGATCTTTTCTGGTTTTGATAGCCTGGGTGAACGGTTAGGGGATGGACTAAGTATTGTTTTTAGAAAAGGTAAGTCATTGAAAAACTACTTGAACAGTGGAGGACATTGATCATGCAATTAGTAATAAAATACATGGCACCTTTAAATGTGCTTTTTGTACAATATGCAAATTCTTATTAGAGAAGGATGTTATCAAGGTGAACAAACTTAAGCTTCGAACACCGTGTCATTGTACCTACAATTCATTTGGGGTAATATATCTAGCTGTATGCCAGAAATGTAGCAGGTTCTATGTGGGACAAAACTAAAAGGAGGTTTAAAGATAGGATATATGAATATACACAGGATATCAGGAATAAAAATACTAATAATTCCCTATTTAAATATTTTTAGAAAACTCTGATCACAAATTTGCTTTTTTGGGCTCGATAGAGTAATAAAAAATCCAAGGAGTGGACTGTGGAAAGACCTAACTGAGAAGTGTGAAGCACTGTGATAGATTAAGTTTAATGCCATGGTTTTTCCTGGTCTAAATGATCACATATCCATTTCAAGTGTCTTGAGATTGATTTCTTATGTTGTGTAGGTTCTATTTTATATGTAAAATGTTTTGATGTTTACAATAAGAAATAGGTATTTATTTCATTGGTATTGAAACTTGTATCTGTGTTTCAATTCATCAATGAATGGACAACTGTTTCATTGGCTCTGGATTTTGAATTTGTTTTTTAATTGCTCAATGAATCAAACAATGTTATTGGTTTGTCTTAGATCATGTGACTTGCTACAAGGTTAATTTAAGCTGTTGTTGGATTTAATGTTTTAATACTACAGCCCGATTGCAATCGTTTTCTTTCCAGTCCAGTGACATGCTTTACATTTATTGTTCAAGCCTGGTTTCTGGTGTGCTGTGGAATCTTGGTAATGCAGACATGGAGAGGTCATGGCAACACTGGCTACACAGCATGTCAGTGTTGTATCTGTTGCATGCTCTGTTGAAAACCTTGTTATGGCAGTGCTAAAACAGTGTCATAGTAAGAAATGGGTGTTACGTGCCCTAACTGTACTGAGCAGATTAATTCCCATGGGAAGATGTAGAGTCCCTGTCATTAGACCCATGCATGGCCCTTTGATATCAATGTCTGTACTGCAATGTGCATGCATATCTGCTGTTGGTTGATCAGCTGTGAGCCCAGCAGTCATGTCCAGAAAGACACATCAGACTACTGCTCTTATCCACTCTGTGACCCAAAACAGTGTCACTACATCCAGCTTCATGTTAGAGCACTGTGGGATGAGTGTTTCAGGATTTGGCAGGGGCAGCCAGGCAGCAGTATGAGCTGTCAACATCAGTGCCCTAGACTGCATTAGAGTAACACTGACCATTGATTCAATGTGTGTCCTTTTGTGTCATTCTGACCCTCCGGCAATGATGACTGCTTTGCTGACCACTGACTAATCAGCCTGTAGATGTTTTTTCTATGGTTTGATGCCCCAAGGTTTTTCTGATTATTTATCTGACCTAGGTGACCAGCTTCAAGTTGTGATTTGCAATACTTATTTGCCATTAGTATATATTGACAACAGTCATGCTTTATGTTACAACATCCAAGCTTCTATGTTTGTATCTATTACTAGTTGACATACAGCACATATTGTCATGGTTAACAGCATGTTAGTTTAGTTATCCATCTTTGATTACTACATTACACATTTCCTTGTTGTCTGTCATCCCCACATGCACAGGTATAACTCTGTATGCATATGTGTGTTACTTATGGCATTCTACTATGGTACTGCACATGCCTTACCCTCAGCACTCAATGCACTTCTGATGACCAGTTTCCATTTTTTTGATTCCACACTCACATATAGACCGATGTTTCTGTATCCCAAACACTGCTGCATGTTCCATGGCTGATGTTTGCTCACTGTCATTGATGCTCTCCATGACTGAATGTATTCTTATTTCTAACTGAGTCACATTGCAGCAATTACCTGTGCATCAAACCCTTATCTTAGGTGTGACATTCCATGTCGGGCATGGGATGTGAGACTTGGTTGTGGTATTTTTCTTTTTGGCTAGTCTTAAAATGTTTGTCATTACTCATGCTTCTGCTGTGTACTGTTTACTGTATTGTACCACACTGTTACAAATCACACAAGCTGTGTGTGATGCATCAGTGTATGCCCCTGCATTTAGATTATGTTTGAACTGATACAGTCCCATACACTGTATGGCCCTAAATTTCTTGTAATACTGGCTGTTTTATGGCTACCTTCCCACACTAGTTATTCGTGTGATGGTATACTACCTATATAATGATACCTTCTATTGTGAACACCTTCTGTGTGCCACAGATTTTCAGGGTGGCCCTCTCCGATGATGTCCCTTGCAAAGAGACTTCTTGTGATGATGCTTCCTTGGTATACGTCTACATGTGCTCCTTGCTGAGTGTTTTATATGTGGTCTTACAGGTATATCATTTGCTTCTGTTGTGTATGATGATGATGTTCAGTGTAGTATGTGCTGCTGTTGTGGGGTAACACTATGTGAACATTACTGTTTAGTCTGTATACATTTGTATGTGTGGCTTGTAGTGACTCAAAGGTGTGTATCATATGCTGTCGTGTTGCCTGACCTAGAACCTAAAGCCACGTCCTCTGTTGCCCATGCCTATTTTGTCTTACCCTTGCATCCTCCTGATCATCCTGTGACAACTCAGCATAGCTCAACATCTGATATTTAGGGTTCTTGGGGTGGGTCACCCACAACTGTGGCTCAGAAGTCACTATGTTTTGATGTTATCATGTAGTGCAGCATGACACACATGCTGACAATCTGTGATGCCTTTTCTGAGGTGCATTGCAATGCACCTCTAGATTTGTCCAGACATCTGAATCTTGCTTTCAGCATGCGAAACACACACTCAGTGGTGTTTCATGTTATAGAGTGTGCTCTGTTATATGCATCCTAAGCAGGAGTTTATCGGGCTCTGTATGATCTCATTAGCCAAGGCTCAAGTGGATAAATGCAGTCACCTGTTTTCAGGAGGATGAGAAGGAATATTTGATCATCTTGCTTCCTGTTGCAGTGTCTGGCTACTGCTTACCATATAGCTGTGGTCACGTACTTACCTAGTAGGAGAACCTCTGGTATTTCATATTGTTGGAAAGCAGACCTATGGATACTTTTCCTCTATATTGTTGCATCATGTAGAATATTGGCATATATTGCCATGATATTAGTAATGAGGCCATCTGCAGACCACCTGACAATTGAGAAACGGTCACTTCTTTCTATTGATATACCCATTCAGCATCAGGTACAGCTGGGGTTGACTGGGACATGGGTACAACCTATTGCACTGAGGATACAGGGAAGTTGGCAATGCACAGAACTTTTGTATGATAGATCTGTACTCCATGGTTATTCTTGGGAAGTGGATGTATTCATCTACCTTGGTATACATCATTGCCATGAACTGTATGAAAATGTGACTGGCAGCTGTGTGGGGCACTGGTAAGCCATCTCCCACATGCTGCTGAAATGTCTCAAAGGCCAGTATACCTAGACTCAGGCACACTTCTGTTTCGAGTTAATGGAGCTCCTGATTAAACATAACGGTGTAACTACGGATAAATTGTATGTGGAAATCAAAGAACTCGATGGAAAAATTAATAGCGATGCTTTGTTTAGTTGCTATAAAAGCCAATATGATTTGATTTTTAAGGATATAGATACATTGTGTAATTCCATCCTGAGTAGGAAAAATAAAAAAACTGGGTTGAGATAAAGCAGCTTATGCACAAGGCAAAGCTTATGCCTCGCCTCCACTGGGACAAGTGAACAACAAACCCAATAATAGGCTACAACAGCATACTGATGATTTGGGCAAAGATTCTGATGGCGAAGTGGTCCCTTTAGACCAACCAGAAGTGCGGAGGTCGGAGAGATTGTGGAACCGAAGACAGCAGAACCAGGGGCCATATCCACAAACCAGTCGCTGGAATAGGAACCAACAGAGGAACAACAATTGGAACAACAGATATTAGAGGTGACTTTTAAAACTGGCTGTAGTATTATAGAAAATACTATGCATGATTTTAAAATATATAACGACAGCCCAGTACCTATGAATGAAAAATGTGCACATTTGTTTAGTAAGGGATATACCTTTGTTCCTAGTAAGCCAGTTGATATAGTCAAGTCAATTTTAGACCTTAAAATGTACGTTAGAAATTTAAACTTGAAAGTCTTGTTTTTCAATGAAAATTTAGACTGTGGTAATAATGAGACAACAGGTGTGAATTTAAGAATTCCTAGTGCTTTTAATCCAGAATTACATCCTTTATTACAGATGTTTGAAACTGTTTGTGAACTAGATTTCAGATATTATTTTTCACAGTTTAATGGTGAAGAAAATATGTCTGATGAACATCTTAAATCATTTAGTGACCTCAGAATTATGGGTCCAGATAAAGGTGGTGGTATGGTGATCATGAGATATGATGATTATAGGTAAAGAATGTTCCAAATGTTATATAGTGGTACTTATGATGAAATATCCATTAATGAAGGGAATCTTGGCTATAAAAGAATTGATTGGGAATTATCAGACATGTTAAGCCAAGATCAGATCACTATACATGAATACAACTATATGGCCAATGAATGGCCTAGGGTACCGGTGATCTTTGGAGTACCCAATATACATAAGAACTTAATTAATCCTCCTCTAAGACCCATTGTTGACTCAGGAAAATCTAAAACTAGTTATATAGCTAAATTCTTGGATAGACAACTAAAACCTGAAATGAGTAAAATTCCTAACCTCTGTCATAATTCCTGACATTTTTTGACTAAATGTAATGAGTTGTATCCATTATCTGATTGTATTTTCATTACTATTGATGTGCAGGATTTATTTAGTTGTATTCCCCACAAAGAAGGTAAAGAGTGGTTTGGTACATACCTTCATGAAGTAATGGGCCTGAACCAAGACAAAATTAATGTATTTTGTCAGTTATTAGACTTGGTGTTGGGCTTCAATTATATATATTTTGAAGGACACTATTTCAGGCAGATGTAAGGTGTAGCCATGGGGTCAGCCTGTGGCCCCCTATTTGCCAATATTGTTATGGCATGGAGGGAGAGGGAATATTTTTATCCGAGTCCATACTATGCATACATTAGTATATATGTAAGATACTTGGACAATTTGCTTATTGCATAGAATGGGTCAATGGCAAAATAGATAAATTTATCCAATATATTAATCAGACAAGATTTTTGAAGTTTACGCATGTTGTAAGTGTAGACAAGGTGGCCTATTTGGATGTGTTGGTTTCAAAAAATGGAGAATGTTTAAAATCTAACATTTTCAGAAAACCAACATTTCCAAACACTTATTTGCATTATTCTAGTAACCATCCTGCTCATGTCAAACGTGGAGTAGTTAAGGGTCAGATGGTCCGAGCTGCCCGTATGGTTTCAGACTATGATGATTTCATTACTGAGTGTGCCTTTAGATCTAATATGTTTTATAACAGAGGATACCCAAGAAGAATGGTCAAAAAGATTCCTAATAAGGTCACAAATAAGCGTAAACAAGCTGTGTATATTCCACTGTTGACTCAATCTAGGCAGAGGGTAAAATCGGGCATGGAATGTGAAGATAATAATATGCAAGATACTAATAATATCATTATTAATAGTAATTCAGTTTGTTCACAAGACAGAAAAAGAGAGATATTTTGTTCTTTTGTTACCAACTTTCATGATAATGGCAAAATTATGATGGATAGTTTATCTAAGAATTGGAACATTATCACCATGGAAGAAGGCTTATCTATCAAGTTAGAGATTAGCCCTAACATTGTATATAGGAGAGGTCCAAATTTCAAAAATATTTTGGAGAGACAATCAAGTGGTAAAAACAAAGGTAGAATGTTTCCTTGTGGTATGTGCAGTCAGTGTGGATATGTATTTTGTGGGTCTAGCCTAAAAATAGGTAACAAACATATCTCAATACAGGGCAGATATAATTGTTATACACAAGGGGTAGTGTATATCACCTACTGTACAAAATGTCCATTATTTTATGTTGGCAAGACAGAGCGCAAGCTAGCCCAAAGAATTTATGAGCATATGCATGACATCTCCCACAATAAGGATACAAATGCATTATTTAAGCACACCTGCATGCATCCCACACATAATAATTTTAAATTTTCTGTTGCCTATCAGGTTGAAAAGGATCCCCGAGGGGGACCATGGAAATTATTATTAGAAAATAAAGAGACCTGGTGGCAAATTAATTTGAACGCTAGTACCCCCCAGGGTTAAATCAAATGATTTCTATTAATAGTTTTTTAAAAATGAAGGTATATGACAGATAGTATTTATTTATTTATTTATGATTGTTTAGATATTTAAATATATAGTGAAGTAAATATTATATTCCTTTAAAAGTTTTAAACTGTTGGTCAGTATCTTTATTGGTTGCTGTGTTTGTGATGTCATATTTTTGCTATATATTAAGTAGAAATTTCAATGGAGGTTTGTCTGAAGAAGTTTGGTGACTATACTAAACAAAAGCGCTAATAAATTGTTCATTATTTATTTATTCTTTGGTGCCTTTTATTGTTTTTACTGCTAGCCAGTAACCTCAATTCCTGGTTTGCTGTTTCCATTTCGTTTTCGTAACACTTTTGTTTCTATCTGTACTGGGTTACCCTCCAGACTGCAAGCATGCATGTGGGGTGTACATGTCATGCACACAACCTGTATCAGCTCTCTATTTAATCTGTATCTATCTATTATTTCCTGTTCAGACAGCTGGCTTAATTGTAGTCTAGCTCTGACCCTGGCTGGCTGCCTTCTGGGGTGCGTTTCCAGATTGTCCTCTGTTACGGCTTGCATTACCCCAGCCTGCTGTAGTGCAATAAATGCTGGTTGCGTTTTTTTTTTTTCTTTAATGTTAGGTTTGCAGAATCAACAGGATTAGCTAGGAATTTGTGGAATATAGTAGCATTATAATTAAGTACATATGGCCTCCTCTGAGTCCTTTCAGAATATTGTTCCAGAGTCCTGTGTCACATTTAAATTGTTTTCAGCACACTCATTGTGTTTTGGAATCTAGTAGACTTGTGTGGAATCTGCAGTTATCCTACAGTAAATACTGAAATCACATCCACTGCTGCTATATTGATGTTTTCCTTCAGCATGCTGTGCTGTCATAGGTTCATAGGTTCATAGGGTGGTACTAGGCTATCATCCCTAGGGCCTATACAAGCCTAGCCAAACAATTCCCCGGATATTTCTTCCCACAATATTTACTTCCCTGGACCCCTGTCTAGCAGGGCGACTGACGTGATCCCTGGGGTGAATTTCCTATCTCCCATCCAATTATCAAGGTTCCTTTTGAAGAGGGCCAAGGAGGCACTCTGCTTGACATGTATGGGCAGTCTATTTCAGAGTCTGGGGAGTCTCTGGGTCAGGAACCTATCCCTCCAGCATGTTTTGTTCATTGTGATGATAAGGTTTAGATCCCTGGAGCATGTGGCTCTGAGGGATTGGGATTTCTTTAAGTGGAGCATGTCCAACAGCTCAGAGTTTGACATGGCCTTGTATGTTAAGCAGAGATCACCTCTGAGTAGACGATATGCCATGTATAGCTGGAGTTTTTTTAGATGGTCAGCATAGGGCATCTGCTTTAGGCCTGTGATTCTTTTAGTGTGGTATTTCTGCAGCCTTTCCAGCTGTTGCAGATGTCTTGTGAGGTACATACCAAACGGGACATTGTACTCTATAATGGGTCTAATGGGTCTAATGAGGGATGAGTACAGTGGGTCAGTGACTTTCTTTTTTCTGGATGAAAAGCCCACATAGAAGGATTTCCTGACTGTTGTGGTGATGTGGTTATCGAAGGTGAGACCACTGTCCACCTGTGTCCCTAAGTCTCTCATCACACTTTTAGTGTTTAATGTACTGCCACCTATGCAGAAATTCATGGGTACATGGTTTTTCCCAAAGGGGATAACTATATATTTCTTTGCATTAAGTTTGAGCCCATGGCTCTGGCACCAAGCATCTGTTTCTGTAAGGCCCTTTTGTAGACTATCCACATCATATGGGGCTTCAATAATGGCCAGTTTGCAGTCATCTGTGAACTTTGTTAGCCAGAGTCTCTTAGTGTTGGCCTGTACTTCAGAGAAGTAGATGCCAAACAAAAGTGGTCCCCGGGACTGAACCCTGAGGTACTCCACTTGTCACTTGTCTGGAGCTGGATTAGGAGTCGGCTACTTTTACAGTCTGGGTTCTGTCAGTAAGCCAGTTGGCAACCCATCGAGTGATGTAGGGATTTATGCCCAGCTTAGTAAGTTTATCTATGATTCCAGAGTGGGAGATGGCGTCGAATGCCTTGGCAAGGTCCAAATAGGCTGTGTGGACCACCTTACCCTCGTCCACAGCTCTGGAGACTGATTCAAAGAAGTCAGTCAGGTTCAGGAGACAAGATCGGCCCTTCATGAACCCAAACTGGGTGGGGTCCAGTGTTTGAAGGTTGCCAATGTCTTTGTTTATAAGTTCCATGATAATGCGTTCCATGCCTTTGCAGATCAGGCTCATCAGACTGATGGAACGGTAGTTCCCGGGATCCAAGGTGAATCCCCTCTTGTGGAGTGGGATAACTGTAGCTGTGTGCTACTCAGTGGGTACGAAGCCTGCGGTGAGGCTATGATTAAATATGACACTTAGGTGAGGTACCAGTTCATTCTGTAGTTCATTTAGTACACAGCTGGGGATGTCATTTGGTCTCATGGATGCTGTATTCCTAGCTTTGGAGAGTGCGTTTTTTACCTGTGTGGCCGTGATTACCAGAATTTGGCAATTTTTTGGTATTGAGATGGGCCCTTTAGGGGGTTAGAGGGGGGTGAAGTTGGCACTAAATCGATCTGCCAGGATAATGGCAATATCCTTCAGATCAGTATATTTAATGCCATTCTGTTGTCGCTCAGAGCAGATCTGAGCATTGCCATTTAGATTCTTGACATAGCTATAGAATGCCTTATGGTTGTCTTTGGAATCTTTGGCAATTTTATTTTCGTAGCTAGCTTTGGAGGATTTTATGAGGGATCTCAGCTTCTTATTGAGGCTGGTAAGGGAGTTTTTTGCATCCTGGGATTTTTTCATTTCTGCAACAGTTTCTTCCTTATGTTGTATAGTTTGTTTATGGCAGTGGACCACCAGATTGGCTTCCTTTTTTGGAAGAGAGCATCTTGGTTTTATTTGGGATGGCATGATTCATGCACAAGTGGATGTGCTCATACAGTGCCTTAGTGTAGGATTCAGCAGTCAAACTTTCAGCTCCCGTCTGCATGGGTGCCATGAAGTTTGTCACTTCTGACTTAAGTAGCATGTAGCTGGCTTTGGAGAAGTTTTTTTTACAGAGGTTTCCTTACTAGGGGGGCGGGGGTGGGATGTGGATGTCAAGGGTGATTTGCTTATGGTCAGCCCTGACCAATGAGGGGGTGACCACTGGTGTTGAGCATCTGTCTCCCATGTTGGTAATAACCAGGTCTAGGATATTGGAGCCCCTGGTGGGACAATGGATTAGTTGATCCAGGGCATTGGAGTTTATGAATTCCAAGAACTGTTGGGAAAAGGTGTTGGTACCTGAGTAGTTTTCCCAGTTAATGGCAGGATAGTTGAAATCACCCAGCATTAGGGTGTTTGGTTGTATCTTAATATTTTCCAGTATGTTTAGAAAG
Source organism: Protopterus annectens (assembly GCF_019279795.1). Taxonomy (NCBI): domain Eukaryota; kingdom Metazoa; phylum Chordata; order Ceratodontiformes; family Protopteridae; genus Protopterus; species Protopterus annectens. The sequence goes on along the minus strand of NC_056748.1, from coordinate 123,004,579 downwards.
ATGTAGTGAGAATCTTGGGGCATGGTGGAGGATCTGCAGCAAGCTACAATTTGGATTGCAGTCTTATGTAGTGTTAGTTGCACCTGGAGAATTTCAGACGCATTGTGTTGGGTAACTAGCCTGGAGGTGTGAAGATCCTTGGTGAATATGGACACTCCTCCACCTTTAGTGTTTCAGTCTTGGTTTGGTGGCCGAAAAGTGTGGTAAGAGTTGTAGCCCGATATTGCAGGGGTGCTCTCTGGAGTCTTGAGCCAGGTCTCAGTTACTGCACAGATATTGATGTTCTGCATTTTTAGGAGTGCCTCGAGAGAGTGCATTTTGAGGTTTAGACTTCTAGCATTGAGTAGCATTACCTTCAGATTTTGCATGTTTGTATCTGTTACAGTGGTGGTTTTGTCCTTTGAACCTTGCCTAAAAAGGCACTATAAGGGTGGCAAGAGCTTTAGCCAGTAACCTGAATCCCAGGGGTGACAGGTGCAGACCATCTCTGGCAAAGCGTCATGGTTTGTCGATCATGTCATCCCAGGCAGACAGATACTGGATCCCCTTTGAATGACACCAGAAGCTTAGCCAATTGTTTAAGTCAATAATTTTGTCCTTATACTGTGGTATCATTGTGGACAAAGGCAGGATCTCAGGGCTAGGGTCATACCTGCCTGGGCCACATGATCCGAGAGGTCTTCCATGTCTCTTTTCATGTAATCCATGGAGGTACGTCTCAAGTCATTCACTTTAACATGGACAATGACAGAGTCGTATTGTACTTGTTGTGGAGTGACTTGAGTGCATGCGTTATATGGCAGATCCTGGCACCTGACAGGCAGCTGATTGTAATTTTCTCCTTGTTCAGACTGGTGAGTGGGACATCAGTGTGCCTGACTATAGAGTCACCTATGACTAAAGTGTTGGGTACATTGTCTTGTCTTAGGAGCTGTTGTTGGGTGGCACACTGGTGTTGTGAGCTATGTGTGACTTTGGTTGTGACTGGTGTTTGTTTGCATTTTAGCTTTGGAGGTCCTTGTTGCTTGGGCAGGTTAAGGGTAAGGGCCTCCGCATATGTGGGTTTAGTGTTGCATGTGTGGGTGTTGATGGTGTGGGTTTTGAAGGGCTATGTGTTGCTTGAAGTGTAGTGCAGGTGTTAACCTTCTCCTCTTGGCTGTCTAGCACAATCTTGACTGGAGAGGGCTTTGCTTCCAGTTTGGCTATGTAAGTGCATCTCTCACAGTTTGTAGTGTTGGGTTGTAGGAGGAGAGGGTTGTCTGTGTACATGAGGCAGTTGCTGCATTGCTCCAGTATGCCTAGATTCACCAGGTGGACAGGAGAAATCACCGGAAGCTGACCCTTGGACATGTCTAAGTGCTTTTTTGTAAAGTACAAGAGCTGTTTTCCCTTACCTTTGAAAGGTACTTTGCAATTATAGGCTGTTTAGTGCCTATGATTAATTTCTCCTTATTAGCAAGGAGAGTTGAGTGCTTGTATCAGTTTAAGGCTTCCTAGTGCTTTCCAGCAGGTTCTAAAGCAAGTGCTAGTCACAGGGGTTCAGATTTTAGTGCTACTACTGATAAACCAGCTAGTTCTAAGGGAAAATTTGAAGAGCAGACTTTCTGGCACCTGGAACAGTTTAACCGTAGCCCTGCTGTGGTGCACGATGCGAAAAATGCGCAAACACACACGTTCTCAACCATCTTTTGGACTCTAGTCTTTAATTAAATACATTGTTTTGACTTACATACTTCTTTTCTTCATGCAATGTAGGTTTATTTATACTCTGTTAGTATGTCTCTCAAGTTATTAGTACTACAGTTTAAGGTGACCTTTAATTTCCCTTATTATCATTCAGTTTGTACAAATTATATATAGTATTAGGTTAGAGCAACAAATTTATTGTAAGTATGTTAAAAACCCTGGCAATCTTTTTAAAGTGGCAGAGTTTTCTGTCTTGGCAAGTTATTTTATTGGGTTGTAGTATGTATTTAAATAATTACGTCAATGGGTTTATGTATTGTGTGGTGCTTAGGATGTCATTTATAAATATTAGCATTTATTCATTAATTACACATTTTAAGTCAGTGGTATGTATAACAAAAAGAGAGGGAAAGAGAGAGAGAGAGGGGAGAGCTATAACAAACCTTAAGTAGTAATTTAGGTCTTTCTGTCCAAGCAGAATAGGGTATTCTGCAGCATAGCACCTTTTTTTAGAATGACAGAGTGGATGGTTCTGACCTGTCCTATTTGAGTTGTTATGCGAGTCACACATATTTTTCTTGATAAAAAAGTAATATATAAATTAGCTTACATTATTTACCTATATTTTGGAAGGGGTAATGGTTTGTTAAATGACAGCTTTACATTCAGCAAAGCAAATTATATTTGCTGGTCTTTTATTTCTTTATTTTTTGTGTATCTTTCAATGCATTTATCTCTGTTCTTTTCTTTTAGGGAGAATGTGTTTATTGCAGGAATACCAGGAAAGGTGGTTTAGGATTACAGATGAGGTGACAGTCCTTGAAGAAATGCTACCTGCCAATAGTGAGCACCTGACAGATGCTCCCCAGGGCCCGCAAAAAGGACTAGTCAACAGGTAACTGATACAGCACCACAAGAAGAATGACCTCTGGTGAAAAGACTTAGAAGAAAGTCCTGGAAGAATCCTGCCATTCTGCTTGAAGGAAGTGTATGCAGTTCAGCCTTCTTAGGAAATATAGTCAATCAGAGAATCTATTCTTACAGAAGGGTGTCAATCAACTAATAGATGAGTACTTATAGAGCTTTCCTGATGCACTCATTAGGAAAGGGAGATCTAGGTTATTTGATTTGGTGATAGGCACTGGTCTCTTCTTTGGCAGATTCTAGTGTAGATTCAGTTGACTTTTTGTAGACTAGAGGGGATTGGTACATCCAAACTCAGTTACTCAGCCCCATTTCTGTTTTTGGAATGAGCAAGGTTTATTGATGGAGTTCCCCTCTATCTCTCCACCATAATGTACCATTAATGTCCATGTTCCTGGTTCTATTAAGAAAAAGATTTGGAGAGAGGATTATGTGGAGATTAGATATAGACAAGCTCAGAACATTTCTGAGATGCAAATGAGAAATGATGTAAAATGGCATATAGTAATGAGACTTTCTATCACCTGTTTGTGATTCATAATCATGACTTCATGTATTTCTGCACCATCCACAGATTCATTATAAAAGGTGGAGTTGTGCCTATTCTGTCTACTTTACAATCTACAATGATGCTCTCACTTGCTGCTAGCCTTGCTATTTCCTGGTGTGAACTGATTGTCTTGGCAGAGACAAAACTGCTTATGTTCAACAGCATTCAAAGGCCAAGAAGGTGGAGTGACAGGCAGACAATCACTATCATTCTGACAGTTAGGAGATATTTGATAGACTCAAAGATGCTGTAAGGGTCTTAGTGAGTATGCATGGCCCCCACAGGGGCACTGATGGTATGTGAGGCCTTCCTATCCTTATGGATACAAAGGCATGTATAGCTGTCACTATACTTGCCACAGGGACCATACAGAGACAGGCTGGGGACACACTGGGTATCTCACAAACTTCTGTCTTTTATGGGGTGGTACATTTCCCTGATGTACTCAGTGCAATAGATATGACCCACGTTGCAATTAGGGCCCCACCTGGTCCATGGCGTGGAGCAATACTGCACTTTGAAGGGTTATCATTCCATTAATTGCCAGGTAGTGTGTGATGGATGGGAGTCCATCACCAATGTCTTTGCCCAGCATGGTAGGATGCCCAGTGGTCATCTTGTTGGTAAGTGGAAGGGGGTAATATATATATATATATATATATATATATATATATATATATATATATATATATATATATATATATATATATATATATATATATATATTTAAGTAGTTATTTATGTTAAAACTTATTGCAGAATACTAAACCACTTTTCTTTGTTCTGTCTCTCCCTTCTGCCTTTTTTTTTCTTTTTTTTTCTTTCAGGTGATGCTCAATATCCACTGGAACCATGGCTCATGACACCAATGAGAAATTCAAGTGGAGCAGCAGAACAGAAATACAATAGAGCCCTGTCCCAGACCTGTATTGTCATTGAGAGGGTCTTTGACCTCTTGAAGAGTCATTTTAGGTGCCTGGCTGAGTTTGGGGTGTCTTAAGTATGACTCAGCTATGGCATATAGAATGTTTATTGCATGTTGCATTTTGCATCATGAATCAGTCTGGAGGTGAACTGTCCCATGCTGTCACTGCATCTCCCAGTTCCAGTCCTACTATGACTGATGATGATCAGTCAGTAGCAGTAGTAAGGGACCCCATGGAGCAGGCTCGTGCATGGCATATGGCTGCAAAGGTAAAGAGGCAGCATCTAGTAGTCTAGAACTATAGATCATGACATTCAGGTTAGTAAAAAAAATCACAGAGTATAGCTGATGCAGGCAGTGATTTTTGTGGGCTATGCTGTGTGGTGCATGGTCTACTGTGGGTCTATATCAGAATCGCGAACGTTCACAATGTCAAATCTGACATTATCGACATGTAAACAGTGAAACCGCAGAACATCGAAGAGGTAAATGGAAATCTCTGTAAAGGGAGATTTCTGTTAACTTCAATGTAGTGCGGTCTCGGAGTTGGAATATTTAAGTAGCGGGGGGTGTGGGGGGGTGCATGGGGGCTATTTTTTGACTTTTTTGTAATGTTTTTATTAGGTGTTCGATGTTACTGGACTTCGACGATATGGTGTAGATCATATTGTATTCGAAGTTCAGTACCTGCGAGCATCTAATATAAACCCTGTACTGTCACTGCCCATCAGATATTCTTTCTCATCTTTAAATAATTATTTATTTTTATTTCAGAACAGGTACTCATATGATTGTTTGCAAAAGTCATGCCTGAGTGCTCACTGACTCTTGCTCAGTGATGTCATAAGGCATCATATAAGGAATAATCATATCTTTTACTTTTTTTTACAATTAATTATACAGAGGTGGTGTACCAAAGTATGCATATTCTGAATGTCTTGAAGTGGTACAATAAGTAAAACTTGTTACTTCATACTTAGCATGAGTTCATGCCTTGCAATTGAATGAAAATGTATACTGTTTTTTTTTATTTTATGCAATGTTTTATCATTTTGAACAATGTTGTCTGTTAAGGTACTGCACATCAGATTATTTTATTTTGCCATGCACAATAATTTGTGGTCTCAGAGACAAAACCTCATTATTTGGGCAGTGTTAAGGGTGAAGTGGCAGCAGTGTTTGTTTACATGGCAGGATACTCATTTTAATCTTTAATTTTCTTATTAGTGTTTCCCTGAACACTTGAGTATTACTACTTTTAAGTTGTAGGTAACTGCCATTGAACAATGGTAATGGATAGAGCATTACTGGTGTTAATGACTGCAGTCTTATGCTATGACATACAGTTTTCTTTCCACAGTTCCATAAGGTTTGAAGCTATACCATTACAGGAATGAAAGGTATGCAGATAAAAAGTGGCCTAAGCTGTCCTAAGCTTCCCCTTTTTTACTTTATTTAATAGCTTATTCCCTTTTGAGTTATACATTTATGTGTGTGTGTGTGTGTGTGTGTGTGTGTGTGTGTGTGTGTGTGTGTGTGTGTGTGTGTGTGAAGGTCAAATTGTAACCCTAAGAAGAACTAAGAAAGAATAAGAAGCACTTGTAGTCTCATATGATCTGCCCTCATGTCCAAACAGTACCCCATCCTCTTCTCCCATCCAAGACTGACTCCTACTTGTGTCTGGTAGGGGCTAACTATTGTAGGAATGGAAGTGGCCACAGATGCTTGATGTGCCACCATACTATGCATCATTGTGATCATGGCATTATCTCTACACTCTACCATTCCCATGTAGTACTGTAAATCATCACATATGCTCTGCTGGACTCTGACTATTTCCAGCTGACTCTCAGTAGCAGTGCTCTAAGCCCTAACAATGTCACGGGGCATTTGCTGCTGTGCAGCCAATGCTTTAGGTTTTTTCTTGGAAAGCTGATGCCCCTTTATAAAGGTGTCACTGTGGACACTGCTACCTCTGAATGTATGATATCCATGTTAATCTGAGTTTGGAAATACTGGTATAGAAGTGCATGAGTTTTCTTCCTGTACAGACATGAGTGGAATGTCAGCATGTGCTTGACTTTGTGGTGCATTGTCACTTCCTGTAGAGTTACTTGCATGTTGTCGGGTGTGAGATCCTGGCATTAAATGTGCGGACTGTGTGCCACTTTCCTCAGGCTGCCTCACAAGTATAACTATGTTATCATTATCATCATTGGCAGCCATTCTGCTGCTGATATCCACCAAATTTGTTGGTATAGTGGAACTGCTGTTTGTTTCCACTGCTGACACTGTAAGATGATTTGAAAACATTTCCAGTAAAGACGTGGCATACATTACTGTATGCTAAGTAAGGAGGTGTGGGAGACACTTACCATGCACACTGCCTTCATTGTCATTCTCTACAGATATGGAATGTTACCTGTTAATGGTAATTGTGAGTTTAATGTAATTATTCCATGTCAGTATTTAATTTTGTATATAAATATATATTACTGTTTATAAACCAACCTTCCTGAGCAGACGTGTTGCTGTTGCATGTTGGTAATAGCCGGTGTCCATACTACTTCTGATTTTACAGTCTAATCATCTTCTGTATCACAGACATCCCCATGAATGGAAAGGAGGTATTCCTCATGTGGTGTTAAAGGGATAAGTGTTGGAGCCCCACTCCCCAGTTCTGGTAGAGGCAATTGCATTCTGCTGTGCCTTGTCACTAACACATCCAAGCATATGTTTTTCTTTCTAGTTGAACTGTGTTAACATGCTGTTCCTTCCACCAACCACATTAATGTTCATAACAGCTTGATTCCAGGCCTTTGCCATCTCAGCTTGTTTGACTCCCCCTTTCACAAAAATATGTTTCCCATATATCCTACGTGCTGCTATGAAAATACAATTTTTCTCATAGATGAAGTTGTCCTTTCTCTGCCTTGATCCATGACTTTTTATTATTAATGCATATAAAAATGTCACAGTCATGCACAAAAGTATTTTGATGCAATCATCAGTCCAGCAACACAAAAATGAATGCATGCCTGCCTCCTCGAGGAAAAATGTTAGGTGACAAAAACACATAATTGTATATACAAGCAGAGTCTCAGTCCAGTAAAATAAAGTTGTGCTAAAGGAATGTTTGCACAATCAACATTCACATTAGTAAGGCAAGCACTTTGTTAACACAGCCAGCCTTCCCCCACCATTTTCTTGTATTCATATCATTGTCATTTTTCAATCAGCACTAGCACTCGGAAATCTCCCAGAAAGGACTCATACGTGTTGAGCCAACAAAACATGCTTGCCACTTCAATACTTCACAATTAAATCACTGCATTTCTACCATGTATGTGAAATTATTAATGACACCACAATACATTTTTTTCAGTGAGTACTAATCATTTCCACTACTGCTGTAATGATTTTCCATTTACAAATGACAGCTTTATAGTATTCACTTAAACCATTGTAATATGCCTGTCATATCAGTAAAGCAAACATACCTTATGTGACTATAATAATCTAAAATTATTCTGAACTGTTTTATATTAATTTGCAATATTTCTATTCTTTTTGCTCATTTTAAAAAGGCTGTGGTTTCCTAACCCTTGCCACCTAATTGGACTAATCACAAGTTAATAAGGCAGTCTTATTCACATAAGTTCAGGGTCATTTATGTGTTTTTTATTCAAATAGACCCTTTTCTGCTTACCTCTGTGAATCACAGTATAAATGTGTAAGGCAAGTTATTTGCGTAACTAGGTCTCAGCTACTGATGAACATGACCTTGGATTCATTTGAACATGTTAGGGATAGCAGTGGAGTCTGCAGTACTCCTTACCGATTTCCAGGATGCCAAATAAATGTGCAGATAATGTTGGTTATTCTCTATCCTGACCATATTGACAAAAGGTGCAATAGAGTCATATGCACATGTGTTTGCACAACCATGAAGTATGATCCCTGCCCATCTAACATCATCTGGCAAACCGTATCACCTGAACTCAATATTAACTAAAAGTTGTTACTGACATACAGAAGAATATTTATTTCTGCAAAAACTACCTCCCTTAAAAAAATACTGCATTAGGAATGCATAAATGGCATTCAAATGTAATACTCAAAAATGTAGCAAAAGCAATGCACAGCAGCTGCAATTATAAGATAAAAAACAGATAATTTAATTAATGAGTTTTATCCACCATATGAATGAAGTGTGAATGTATTCCTTTTAAAACATGTAGGTGACAAAGCAGTTTTACTCAAACTAAACTTGCCAGTAATAACAGTACTAGCTTTAATGCCCTTGCTGGTTAACTTGGCTTCGTAAGGGTGATGTCATACCCCATGGGAGTGGTTCTAAATCTATAAACTACAGTCCTGCTCATACTTTCTTCATTCTAGTTCTGGTACTTTGAACGATGGCTTCACCTGTGAAGACACAAGGTAGCATTCTGAACTTGTCAGACAAGGAGACAGAATTATGCTCTGCCTTCTGAGTGACTCATACCTGGATAAAAGATCCAGGCATGAGTTAGAAGGACTGGAAAAAATTGACATCTGGCAGGAATTGGGTGAGCACTAGTCATCCCTGACAGGGATCACTTTCTCTGACCCTCAGTGCAGAAGCAGGTTTAATGACCTTCTCAACCATAGGCCCCACCAGCTAGTTGAATGAGTTGATGAGATAGTAAGAAGGCCAACGTTGTCCAGTAAATATTTTTCTTTTTAAATTTTTGGTCATATTAAAACATAGGCTTAAAAATAAGCTTTAATAAGGTTCCATATCTGAAGGCATTTGATAGAAAAAATATGTGTAACTGCAAATATGTATCTACAATGTTATTATAGTAATGCAAAAGAAATCATAAACATTTCTGCTCACAGAACTGCATCTGTATATGTATATATGGAATGTTTATGTGATAACATAATTGTTTATATAAATACAAACGTATATTTATGAGTAAAGAAATATATATAAATATGCATATATATGTCTGTAAATTACAGACATATATCTGCATGACTACACTTACAATTATGTTTTCATGTATATAAATGTATCCATGTATTTATACACAAAAAATGGATTATACCATAATTTCATATACAGTATATATAACTTTACTTAGTAGTTGAAGTACATGCAGACAGTTTTTGAAAGAAAAGATTTTGTTTGTATAGGCCAGAAAATATTTATTAGTACAATAATTGTATAAGGCAATCATTTCTTCCACAATTGTAACTGCATGTACAAGATGGCTGAACTCAGTCAGGCACCACACCTTAATCAGAGTGGGGGTTGGGGGGCTACTGCAGTATCAAATGAGTGACCAGCATGTAGTTTAGTGAGAAATGGCCACTTGTATAACTTCTGTAAATATTTTTAAACAATCCCCTTATATGCTTAGAGTTATTAAGCAGAAAATTATCAAATCACACACTATTGTCCTGAAGTATATGTACTGCATCCATCTGTAACAGTAAATGTGTTTTGTTTAATGCAAGAAAACAGCCCTGCCCCCCCAAAAAAAAATAATAAAATAAAACTGATGCTGTATTGCATGAATTGAAAGGAAATAAATAGTTCTGCTTCTGCCTGAAGAAAAATCACAGATTCGTACATGAAACTGCAAATTAGGTATGCAAACCATAACAGTTTAAACTAGAATGTAGACTGAAAGTGTATAGAAAGATTTCATACAACACCCCTCCTTCAAAGAGACAAATTGTGCACACATATAAAAGTGCAATAATTTGAAGGCAGATGCAGTCCTGCTATTTAACTTGCATTAAAGGAAATATTGGCATCTCATGGTTTAATTCTTCCAGGTCTTTTAGTTTCTATCACTATGATGGGAATTGACCCTATTCCTAAGTCAGGTACAAGTTCATGAAATTAGTACTGTTTCAGTTTTGATGTTAGCCGAAAGTGTTCTTCTCAACACCCAGAATGTGCACAGAATTGAATCCTTCTGTAATTCATACAGTGTTAAATGTCCTGGCCTGTTGCCCCTACTACTATTAGAACTGTCTGGGTATCTTTCTTCCACATTGTTGTCATTTCTGCTGGCAAATTCTGGTATTGTATGACTTTGTGTTTCTGTGTGTATTCACTGTAATCAGTATGTATAGCAATTTCAGTGATTAGTGCTACTTTTGTCTTTTTTTTTTCATGGACTACTAACAGATACACTAAACAGCTGCAACAATAACAGAAATGCCTTGCAGAGTACTAGTAGTTATATCAGAAATGTTAAGGAAAAAAGGTAAGGTACAGGTAAACAAGAATGGTTTTATGTCTTCTTTATCTAACTGAAGGAGGATTAACAATAGCCACACTCAATGTTAGAGAATCACAGGATCAGTTGAAGGTGCTGGTAACAATCAATAAAGTTTGTTTGTGTCTTTTGGCTTTTCCCGGTTAGGGATTGCCACAGCGGAACTCTGGTCTGCTAATGATTGGTAGTTGATTTTTACATGACGAGTTACCAGCCCTGACGCACAACCTTCAATGAAGGTACGCCCATTCATGCATGTCTCCACGCAGAAGACGCTCTAGCTGAGAATCGAACCGGACAGCGTCTTACTGTGAGGCAACAATGGTACCGCAGCACCACCACCAATAAAGTAATACATATAATTCTCCATCTTTAACTGATTTCATTACTATATATAAATGCAAGAATATTTTTAAAGAATAGTAATAGGCAGCCTAAAGTACATTCAGTGCAATATTGCAAACAAATTCATATCAAGTAGAAATATGTAATGCAGTAGCATTACTTATGTTACTATCAGTAGACTGCAAATGTAAACCCCACAAAGACTTGATAGCAATGCCCTCATTCTTCCGGTGTAGGCATAAGCACTTCCCATATCATTGTTCCCATGCATGCATAAAGACTTCCCATATCATTGTTCTCATGTATGCATAAACACTTTCCATATCACTATTTCCATGATGCATAAGCACTTCCTGTACATTTTGTTTTAGTTCAATAAAGATTTAATAAAAATTAAATTGACTGATAATAATAAACTGAATTATGCCAAACATAATGTGTGAATTTAATGTGCGTTTTTGTCTTTGCTCCCCCTTTTCCTCTCTTTTTCTTATTTTAATTATGCATTCCTTTGTCATTCTTTATATTATTTCATTTCTCTTCCATTTTTGTTCATTGTTTTACAGATTCAAATTCCTTAGGAGCAGCCCAGCTGCATGCCTCCCAGGTTAGGGAATGTTCACCCTCTGTTGTCCAGGGACATGCTCACAGGATCACGGAGGTAGCACCAGTCCTACAGGCAGCCTTGTGTGTGGCAGCTTTGGCCAGCTTCACTGAATGGGGGCTTCAGGACTTGGTTGAGGAAGTGGTTGAGGTGGTCATGGACAGAAGTCTTCAGTCAATCAAGGCCTCTCTGGAATGGGTGGATGACTAACTGACCCAGATGGTGATTACCACCACTCCACCATAGGACTGTGCATCCTCAACTTTAGGGCCCTCCACTGCAACACCATCTGGCAGTGGGAATATTTGAGGCCTTTTGGATTGGAGACATTTGCTGGGCTGCACTACTCTTCACCCCTTTCATCCTTCCCTTATCTTCTCTCCTACATCCTCTTATCTACTTCCCTCCCACACTACCCTCTTTTATGGAAATATTTGAAAACATAGGGGGGGTCTATATCTGACAAAAACATAGTACCCCTTTCTGTCCCATGCCCTCTAACATAACAGTGTTAATATGTTCCTTCTGTGTTCCCCTCTTTGTTATGTCTTCCTTTTTCAGTCTTTCCTATCTCCTCATTTCCAGTCTTTAAAGCAGACAACAGGGGTGCTCATATAATAAAACCCTTATATAAAAGTTATGAAACCTTTTTATTGTTTTAAATATTAATAATAAAAGCTTTAGAGTCTGCCCCTTCCTTAAGTCTTTTGAGTGTGACTGCACATAGCTGCATTCATCACCAGTATCTGGGTATATACAAAGTCACACGAACCCTAAGGTTTTCATGTAGTCCTTCGCATGTACTTAATGAATATCTTCAGGTACTTCATGCGTTTGCTGTACGTTGACATGGTTATCAAAACACCTTTGCATTTCCATAGCACAAATAACTCTTGGTTACTGTATTTTCATATAGGTGTAGTCACACACTTTGCTGGTAATTGCTATGCAAGTGCAAAACCCAGGACTATGAATACTGCTGAATTTCTGGATTCATTACTGGAGGCATTGATTGTCCTGCTTCAGTACATACAACATCTAATTTCTTTGAGCTAGTATTGGACTAGAAGACTTGTATATTGTTCTGACTCTGAATTTTCCAAGTTAGCTTATTTGTCTCCTTTGTGCTTTTTATTCTTATTAAGATAGTTTATTTTTTCCTTTTTCTTTAATATTTTTTAAGAACTTTTGAGGTATTTATTGTAATGATTTTAATATGCGATTTTTGCTTATGTCTTTTTATTTTTTTTGGTAAAGTCAGCTTCATATGTATTATGCACAGAATCTGTCAACTTTATTAGGTTAGGATTTTTAACTTCTAGCCAACATTTTCTAAATTAATTCTCAAGTACTGTGCTAATATTACAAATGCAAGACATGCATTTTTCCCTCTAAGATATTATTCAAGTGATCTAATCTGATGCAATTAGTATAATTAATATTGTTGAGTTTTTCAATATTTAAGAAAATGCACCATAAGAAGTAAGTATACCATGTCAGAAATGTATGCCCAATTAAGCCTTTTATTTCTTCTTTAGGGTGTCCCTATTTTATACAATTTCTGGTTATAGAATAATATAAAGAGTCTCAGATAGACTGGTCCTTAATACACAATGCAGGGGTATATAAACTCTCTTTAAGAACATTGAATCAGATAATTTAATTGGGGTGAATACTGGAGAAACCAGTATTAGTTTTAAACTGTGTACAACAGCTTACACAACATAATAACACCAACTATAACTAGTCCATATACATCATTTTTGACCGTTTTTCCACTGAAAGATATTCAAATGTTATGATACAGCAGTAAACATAACAGCAGAGAAATAGGTTTCTTAATTAAATGTAAGCTAATATGCTATAATCACTCATGGAGCTCCAATTTAACCAAAGAAAAATAAAACTCTGCAGTGTGATTACAATATCTTGCTGCCCTGTTCCATCATTCCCAGATTATTAGGATATCATGTAAAATTGTTACCACAAAATGTGAGATGTTCTCTTATCATGTGTGCTGTTGAGACTGACGGTTTTAAACATATAAGGCAATCTTGTTATTTGTGTTTTAACCTTGGAAAATATGTAGGAACAACTGTCACTATTTCCCCAAGTTGACTGCAAAGCTGCTTATGCATTATTTGCACTCAGGACTGGAATAAATCAAAAGTCAATGTATATGAGTGACCATGTGAGTGTTCTGACTTCAGTCTTTGGGACCTGTGCAATGCACAAATGAAGAACGTGCTTAAAATGGTATGAATGTCAAGTCCTATATTTTCTGCTTAACACTAACAGATTGTTTTATTTATTTGTTAACTGTGTAGGAGGAGTTTTCAGCCATGAATATGGCCATAGACATAACTGCAACAAGCACCGTTGCATACATTGCATAATCTATTTAGTAATTCTAATTCTAATTGTAATTATATATAAATTATTAATTGTATATTAGGTTAACATAAAACCAGTGGAAATATTACTTCAGGGATAAGTTGAATGCGTGGTAGCATTAAAACAGAAGAAAAAAAATCTCCATTTCAATATGGCAGTTAAGGTCACTGGCACACATTAGCTTTTTAACAGAAAGTTAGTAATACAGTGGCTGTGTAAGGCAGAATTGGCTTATGTTGGTCTAGGTCTATATATTCTTGTTTTGATGTAGGGTTAGAAGACTATTTAAAGAAAAAAACTTGCGGAATTAGTGAGAAAATTACGACCAGGAAACACAGAACCAACTGGACAAATATGTCTGACTTGTAAGTAGCTATGCAGATAACAGACACTTTTTAACCACCATGTCAGTATGGTGGATTATAAATACTTCTACCTTGTGCAACTAATTTTCTGTGGTATCTCCTCAAGGTCCATAGAAGTTTTGGTTCCACTTTAGTCCTCCCTTATTAGGGCCATCATTGAAAACATTGCCTCCGTTGGGATGCACCTTACTAAGCGCCTAACCCAACTTAAGAAACCTCAGTGTTTTGCTCACCTAAAAGTGGTTCAGTTTCAGCTTCCTTTGGCTCCTGTGATAGAATAAAAACCCTATCCCTCATCTCAGTGCCATACTGACTCCTAATGGATGACCTCTGCTTCTGTTCCATGAATGATCTAACATTGTTTGAACTCCTTTACCTAAACAGCGCCAGTGGTAGTGCAAACCCTGCTATACAGACCTAAACCTATCAACAACACCAGATGGCATGATGGGTAAGTAACTCAAAGCAATCCCCATTTCTGATTCAGGCTTCCCTGACATATCAAGTAGAGCACTGTGTTAGCAACCCTTAAAACTAGTCTAGATGACTGGATTGGTGATGCAAATTTTCAATATGTGTGGAAAATCTACTTAATGGAGGACATTATTAGTTTCCCAAGAGTACTGGGTAATGTAGCTGATCTTCTAGATAGTATCCCTGAGCATACATTTAGTAAGAACCTGTTAACCTATAAAATGACTTTAAGTCCTGCATACTGTCTTTTTATCATCCATCTTTTCCTGGCTCCAGCAGTGTGTCTTGCAAAGGAATGGCATTACAATCCATATTTTCATCTTTTTGGTATGTCCTATAAACATTTGGTGAGGGGTGGTTATACATGGTGAGTGGTATCCTGCAGTTCTAGTAACTGTAGCTATGACTTTTGGGAAATCATCTAGAATCTTTTCTTAAACCTGAAGTTAGTCTTTGATGGTTAATGAGATTGTGAGGCCTACACATCAGAAATGTTCTGACAGTGAAAACCATGGTGATTTACTGCATGATTATATAGATTTGTACAGCTTGCAATAATTAGCCATAAATTCTGTATTACAGATTCTTTGGGAGAAACACAGAATGTTTAAGCAATGTGTTTTAAGGGAAGGGAGTATTCTATAAAACCCTTTGGCATTTTACTCTAAGACTAGAAAGTTTATGATTGAAAGTGTCTGACATTATTGTAATTAAAACCCTAATTTCAGCTCCTGAATATTTCCTTTACACTCTAAAAGCAGGTGCTGTATTACTCTAATGAAACATTACTTTCTCGAAGAGAGATTGAATCACTCCTTTCATTTCAGTAATGTCATGTAGAATAGTAAATTGCCTAGTCTGACACAGCTTAATTTCTGGAACAAACAACATATTCATCCATCTACTGTGTGTAGCTAAATGAGAACTCGAAAGACCGATAACTTCAAGTTTTTTTTTCAGAGTAAATTGTACACATGTATGATTTATGTCAAAAATGAATGCCCAAAGCTGCACATTGTTTAACTTTTACAACTGCATCCAGAGTTTTAATTTCAACAAGCAGCTTCTGCAATGTGAAATTTTAACCCTTTATCTAGTAATCTCTCTGCATACGCATTTCTGTGGTTCTTTTCCATTTAATTCAGATGCAAAAGGAAATGTCTGTTTCAAGTAAGGTACTGAGTGAAGTTTGTTTAGGAAGTGATGTGTTATTGAACTGATGTTAAGACTACAGATTTGTTTGTTTGTTTGTTCTTATACTACTATAACCATTTTAAACCACTAGAGGGAAAGTTTCAGAGTTAAACATTCACCAGGTCCAGATCAGGAATCCATACCAAACTCCTTAACTCATAACTACAAACCTGACAAATCTTACAACCACAAGATGGTGTGCTCTATCTGTTGCATAATTTATTCTAATGAGAAACCATAGGCTTCCCCTTCTTTTATAAGCACTGTTCCAGCTTTATTTTCCTGTTCAGTATAATATTTTGGGATACAGCAATGCTTCAATTCTGACCCTTCACCAAAAGATATACTGAGGCACAAAAATGCATCTTTCCCTCATGAATTAATTGCATACCATCAATCATAAAAAAAATATTTTCTGCATGTGCAACTGTTTAGCTAAATGACTATACATAGGTGAATTTTAATTATCTATTAATGCAAAAGATGAATGTTCTTCCTGCCCAGTGCTGACACTGGGCCTACTACTACGCAAGGTGTTGATGCTATAGCAAATTATTTCTGGATTAAACCACCAGATTATTTCCTGCAGTGGTCTTACTCTGTACTAAGTTAATACATGATGGCAATCAGTTCTGATGGTAACAGTCTAAATATTGATTGATTTATGACTGCAGTCTTTCTTTGGTGGCAACAGTATTCTAATGTTTGTTTTCTGGCAGACTTGTTTTGTATCAGAAGGTTAATTACAGGCAAGCCAGTATAACTTTGTGGGAAGATCTGAACATATACTACCTGCAAAATTATCCACTAGGGATTTGTGCCAAGTGCTTTTATATCCTAGAAACTGGTAATTCAGTCACAAAATAGGTGTCAAAAAATGATTTATTTTATTTGTGTATTTATTCATCTTTCTTTTAGCAGATCAAAGACAAGAGTAATGTAACTTTTTCTAACCATAACCACTCACAGTTGGGGGGGGGGGGTTAGATGGAAAGGTTGCTAACCCAAAAGAAAGTTCAAGGTCCAGCAAATACAACTAGAGAAATGTGTGATGCAAAACAGAGTAGACAAGATGGGATAAATAGAAATAAGACAGGACCTCCTGAGCATAGCAGATGCCTTCAGAAATTTCTTTTTGGACCGTTTAGTGCTGGAGAATCAAGAGGAAACCAAGGAAAGAGATTAAAAATAATGGCATTCTTAGAAGGAATACAATTGCTGAGGGATAGAATTCTTAACACATGGCAAATTTCAAGGACAAGATGGCCCACCATACATATTTTATAAAATGATTGATAAAGTGTTATTCCTAGTGCTGGTGGGTGTGTTCAAGGAGGAAGGAAGCTGGAGTGGTAGCCACCATCTCACAGAAAGAAGCAGTAATTTTGGTCTTCCATAAAAATGTCCGGGTCTAGATTATAAGCTCGAAAGCTTAAAAGAACGAACGCTCTTTTATCGAACTGCAAACATCGAAACCACTAAATAGTGAAGACATGGAACAGTGATTGTTTTTCCCAAGGGAAAAATAATTGCTGCTCTGCAAAACAAAAAACAAAACAAAAAAAAAAGAAAAAACAAATGCAAACACAAAATAAAGTGGGGGGCTTTGGGTCTAGATTATAAGCTCGAAAGCTTAAAAGAACGAACGCTCTTTTATCGAACTGCAAACATCGAAACCACTAAATAGTGAAGACATGGAACAGTGATTGTTTTTCCCAAGGGAAAATAATTGCTGCTCTGCAAAACAAAAAACAAAACAAAAAAAAAGAAAAAACAAATGCAAACACAAAATAAAGTGGGGGGCTTTGCCCTCACACCCCCCTACTTAAATATACCAACTCTGACATTGCACCGCAGTGGAGGAAATGGCAAAGTCCCAAAAATGGCTGAGTGATTTTTTCCCCTGGGAAAAAAATCTCTGTTCAGTGTCTTCCCTATTTAGTGGTTTTGATGTTTACAGCTCGATAAAAGAGCATTCGCTCTTTTAAGCTTTTGGGCTTCTGACCCAAATGTCCTGCCAAGGAACTTATGCACAGCCTATTACTTGATACAACACTTGAGACCTATCTTAAGTTACTGGTCAACCACTTTGGGACTGACTCCAAAACTGGTTTAATCATTTTTTTGTTAGGAGAGATCCCTTACATAGAACACAAAACTATTGGTACTTCTGACCTGGCAGGGTTGGATATGAACAAAATTCCACAGCAGAATCTGTTGACAGATGTTGACAAAACCTTTAGCTCTCATTAGCTTGTGGGTGGGTGCCCACGTAAGGATGGTCAAGGATATCCCACAGTGAAGCAGTGCTGATGTCAGATAGCAGGGGGAAACATTAGTGCCTTACTAGAAACACCAGCATATCACCAAGGGCACAGTTCACCTTCATAACTGTCTGGGTGATGATCCTTCTGGTGACTTGTCATCTCTGTACTGGAGATACCCAGTATGTGGGAATAAATGGTGTCAAGACTGATTAGGGAGGCCTGGTGGTCATCAAGCATGGATACAGAACCATACAGGAAATAAAATTATATGCAGCCTTGATGACTTCTGCCACTTCTTCAAAGAGAAGGAAGGAGGTTGTCATAATGGTTAAGCCATTTACCTTACAGACACAAGGTAGAGAGTTTGATTCTCACATGGGCTAATTGACAAGGCTTAAAATACAGCACAAGGGAACCTATAAGAATGGTCAATCATTCATGCAGAATATACATTTACAAGGAACAAAACTGTATGTAAGGGATTAGGATTCTTGTCAAAACACTGTGGACAAAAATATCATGTCCACAAAATATTGTAACAAAAAACAGTAACCTGCCACAATAGCCAAGTAGAACAAAATATGAAACGAGCATTTTTGCATAGAGAAAGGCACCCTGCCCTTGTGTAGATGGTTCTGCTATAACAATCCCTTACTGAAACATACTAAAACAAACTAACTCCACAACGTTTCTGTCTGCAGCATTCTATTTCAAATACATTTCAGCTGCACCAGCATTTCAAGCACAAATCCAGAAGAATGTCTCCCATATCACATTGTTCCACATAAAATGTACCCAGTACCTGAAGCACCACAAGTATTGATTATTTACAACTGTGAAATAATGCAAGAAATAATTTCATTCAGTGAAAACAGAGTGTTGTGTTACTGCTGTTCCTGTCTGTCCTGAAAATACAACTGATGACCTGATGTTCTCCCTGGCATTGCTGGATTTAAACTGCAATGTCAGTTTTAATTGTAAATTTATGTGTGGCCCAGGATTTGAGACATATATTTTAAATAGCAGAACAGAAATAAGCTTGTCAGTAAATTATCTATCTATCTGTCTTTATGGATATCACTCTTTATCTCAATCTCTCTCTCTCTCTCTCTACATATATATATATATATATATATATATATATATATATATATATATATATATACAGAGAGAGAGAGAGATTATATATATATATATATATATATATATATATATATATATATATATATATATATATATATATATATATATATATATATATATATATTGGCATTGCTCGCTCTCTCTCTCTATATATATATATATAGTAAAAACAAAATGAAAACTCCAGCAAATCTAGAATGTTTGACTAAGCATAAGAAACAGAGGACTGTTATACACAGCTGATGTCCATTATCGTTAGGATCACTACAAAAATATCCCAAACAACAAACTAAAACAATAAGTGAGAAGGTTATTGAAAAACCAATCAGTAAAAACAAAATGAAAACTCCAGCAAAGCTAGAACTTCCTCTGAGTGACCTCCCAAACCTCTTTTATCAGAGGCACATGGGATATATGCAAATGACCTTATGAACATCAGGTGTTTCAGCTAATTGGCGATTTTGGATACCATAACTTGTTTCATCATTTTAATGGACAATTTCAGGGCAATAAAGCCAAACCCCACAAGCTGTGGATATGCATATTTTGGCCTTGTTATGACCTCATCAGCACAGCATAAGCAGAGTGTTTGACTAAGCATAAGAAACACAGGGCTGTTATACCCAGCTGATGTCCATTATCATTAGGGTCACTACAAAAATATCCCAAACAACAAACTAAAACAATAAGTGAGAAGGTCACTGAAAAACCAATCAGTAAAAACAAAATAAAAACTCCAGCAAAGCTAGAACTTCCACTGAGTAACCTCCCAAACCTCTTGTATCAGAGGCACATGGGATATATGCAAATGACCCTTATGAACATCAGGTGTTTGAGCTAATTGGTGATTCTGAATGCCTATGACTTCTTTCATCATTTTAATGGATAATTTCAGGCCAATAAAGCCAAACCCCACTAGCTGTGGATATGCATATTTCAGCCTTGTTATGACCTCATCAGCACAGGACAAGCAGAGTGTTTGACTAAGCATATATGACCTCAATATAGATATATAATAGATATATATAGATATAAATATATATATATATATATATATATATATATATATATATGAGTTATCACTGCATGCATTTTGTCACATGCTAAAACAATGTTGTTCTTCATAGCTCATATAGTTTGTCAAATTATGTAAAGCTAAAAGCTCATTATATCAGCTATTACATAATTCAAGCATTTTGCTCCTTTTTCATGTTTGTGTGACCCTGGAGTTAATATAGTTATTTTCTGGGGGTGTGGGAGTGGATTTCCATGGCTCTTTGTGTGAAACTGTTTTTACTTTATACTTTTACTATTCTTAATTGCAAATGCAACCTATTGGCTTACATTTATGATTACTTGTTTTGCAATGATTTAGTGTAATTAATGATAATTGCCAATGATTTGTCTGAAGTTTTCTGTTTTGATCAAACTTGCTGGCGAATACTCATTATAAACTCATACATGTGAATGGCTGAGATGCCATGCCCTTGCTTATAAGCTGAGCAACACAGAAGGATTTTCTTACTACCATGAAGACAAACTGGTTCGAATGCTGGGTTACTATCTACACATGTTCCTGGATCACTGACTAGTGAATCAACATTTAAGGATGTTTCACTGATGACATAGTTACCTGGGGTGACAGACTTCCCAAAAGGTACTATAATATATTTTTTGGTATTCGGTTTTAAGCCATGATTTTGACACCAAACCTTTGTCTGTATTAGACCTTCCTGAAGGATGTTTTCATCTTTGGGGGATTCAATGAATGCTCCCAGTTTGCAATAATTTGTGAACTTGGAAGTAGATGCCAAAGAGTAGTGGGCCCAGCACAGGGACCTGGTGGATGCCGCTAGTGACCAGCCTGTTTGTGGAGGTGGCCTCACCAATTATAACCTACTGGGTCCTATCAGTGAAACAGCTAGCTATCCAGTGTGTTATAAAGGGGTTTATACCTAGTTCCATAAGTTTGTTGTCAATGTCTGGGTATGATATTGTATCAACTGCTTTAGCCAGATCTAACGAGACAGTATGCACCATTTTCCCCTTATATATTGCCTTAGTGACCTTTTCAAAGAAGTCCACCAGTTTCAGTAAGCTTGACCTTCCTTTAACAAAGCCAAACTGGGGTGGATTCAGTGTCTGAGGTCTCCTACAGTCTTATCGATAATTTCCATGATAATTTTTTTCCATGGCTTTGCAAATAAGATTAGTCAGAAAAATGGGTCTGTAATTTCCAAGATCTGTTGAAAGTCCTGCCTTATGAAGGGGGGTGACCATTGCAGTCCTCCAGTCATGTGGCAAAAGGCCTGTTTTAAGACTATAGTTAAATAATGACTCCAGGGGTCCTGATAATTCATATTTTAGACTATTCAGGATGCATTCTGGGATGTTATCAGTGTCCATTGAGGGCATGTTCTTAGCTTTAGTGAATGTGGCCAGTCTGTGCTCACTAGTTATAGCTGGAGGGGTTATGTTTGATGGTATTTGTGAGAGCATGGTTGGGGATGTGAGTGGGGTAAATCTGTGATGTTGTGTCCCTGTATGGCCTGGTCATAGTGCCCATGCTTCAAGTATGAGATACTCCTTGCATATGCGAAGATCCATAGTATTAGGTATGCAGCATTCTTGTACCTCTTACTCTGATCATGTGACCACACAGGAAGTGGCCACTGCAGTAGTTCTATAGTTGCCATTAACACAGATACAATCATGTAGCATGCAGCCCTCTTTCTGGCATGTCAGGACGATGCTGGCTATCAATCATAAATAATTAGCTCCGGCTACATCACAAGAATCCATCTGCATTATTTATTGCAGTGCCATAGCACTACAAATCTTTTTGAATGCACTCCATAGTCTGTAATATTTGTGTGCAATCATAGATAAGGCTTCAACAAAATTTTGTTGTGATTTTTTATGTGACACCATAAATGCTACTTGCTGAATACATATTTTCAGTAAAATTATTTATACAAATGTAAATATTAATATTGTTGAGTGTCAGGGTAAAGATAGGATAGTATTCATAATTTCAGGCTATGCCCCACAGCAGGGTTGTGATACCGAGGAAAAGAGTGCTTTCAGGCAGCAGTTGCGGGACCTACTAGAAAGGCAGTTGGTGTTGATTATGGGTGACCTGAATGCACATATTGGAACAGACAGAAAAGGATTTGAGGACTTCCTGGGTCAACATGGTTTGGGCAACATGAATAAAGAAGGAGAGGTCATTCTAGACTTCTGTCTGGAAAATGGCTTGATGGTGGCCAACGTGTGGTTCAGCAGGAGAGGCAGTCACAAGAAAGCATACAAGAATGGTCAATGTAATCTCAGGTAGACTTCATTTTAGTAAGGAAAGGGCATGACAAAGTAATCCCCACTGAAACAGTCGGCTAACAACATAAACCAGTATTTCCCACAATTAGCTGCTAGCTCTGGGCAGAAAAGGCTGTAGGATCAAGAGACACTAGGATGAAGACTTGGCCACTGACTGGAGAAAAAGCACAACAGTTGAATGAATTACTCAGGGCTCTAACAACTCAAGAAGAAGAGGAAATACTTGAAGAGGAATGGCTGCATCTCAAAACAGCGTGTGTGAGAACTATAGAACAAATCTACGGCCAAATCAGGTATGAAAATATGGTACACAGGGATGGCTGGTAGTGGAATGCAGTAATCCAGGAAGTCATCAAACAGAAGAAGTGCAAGAAAAAGCAATAGAAAAGTTAGACCAAACTAAGAAACACTAACTGACTAACAAACAGGCTAAAATAGCAGTTGCAATAGCAAGCAACAAGGCATCAGAGGCAGTCTACCAGCTTCTGGAAAGTGACTCAGCAGATGACACAAAGAAATTCAATCAGGTTGCAAGGCAAAGACAGAGAGATAAAGAAGAGAGTCATTAGACTCCCTTAATAGGCGATGTCAGCATTAACCTACTCACCAGTCCATAGGACATCAAAGGCAGATGGGAGGAATAATTCCAGCAGCTTCTGAATTAAGAAAATCTCACAGAAGCTGGAGTGTCCCAGACACAGCCTACAATGAAAGAGGATGAACAGCCTACCACAGAAGAAGTAAGAATAGCACTAAAGAAAATGAAGGCAGGGAAAGCAACAGGCTTGGATGAGGTCATGGCAAATATAATCAAGATGTTGGGTATGTTAAGGGAGAAATGGCTCTAGAGGGTACTCACAGCAATATGGAGATAAAGACATATCCCACCTGACTGGAGAATAAGCATTCTAGTACCATTGTACAAGCACAAAGGGGACATTCATAACTGCGGACATTATAGAGGTATCAAACTTTTGTCACACTACATGAAAGCACTGAAAGGAGTGAGTGATAAAAGGATACACATAATAGTAGAAATTAAGATGGGAGATGAGCAGTTTGGTTTCAGATCAGGATGCAACACAACTAGCCAGATGTTTGTAGTGAGGTAGATAGTTGGGAACAAACTAGAAATAAGAAAGAATCCAACTGGACATTCTTTGACACAATTTGTTTTGCAGCTAAAGCTTGTATGTTGAGTAAACTTGATAATGAAATTTAGCAACTGGAGAACCAAGTGAGGGTCTTATACTTCAAGGTACAAGATCGACGCTTTAAAAATAAGATTATTTTATGTGATTACAAGGAAGCCAAAAGAACCTTAATGAAGCATTGCTCAGTGGAGCTACACTATAATTTAAAAGAGCTGTTTTGCAGTCATGGGATTTCTTAGACAAACAGGGCTAATTATTTGCACACTGAATGTAGACATGGCAAGCTAAGTTTAGGATAGGGTGTATGAGGTAGGGCTCTAAACTCTCCGAGATCCTTTACTTGTAAATAAGGTTTTTCAATCTCTTTATTCCCATCTGTCTCAGAGGATGGAGCAAAGCAAGACATAGGGAACAGATTGGCATTCCTTAATAATGCAAATATTAAAAAAATGGGGAAACAGGAGAACAATCTCTTGATATATAGGCCCTAGGGCCAATAGCCTAGTACCTACCTATGATAATGGGGATCAATATACAACACAAGCTCCAGGTCTAGATGGGATTAATTTAGGTCTATATTAGATCTATATATAAAAAAAAATGTTGCATTATCTGCTTTTACTGTATTTGTGTTTCTTACTACTTTATTTTGCTTTTGAGTCATCTTAAAAGTATTCAATTGTAATTATTACTGCTTGGTGTAACTATCATTCTAAGCCTGTTGGTTTAAGCACTTGGGCTTCAGACCAGTTGTTTTACATTAAGAAGGTTTGTGGTCTGCACTGTTGTGGCAGGACAGGTAGCTTACATCCTTCTAAGTTGGGAACTGCTGATTGAAGGCTTAGTGTCTGTTATTCTAAAAGTGTATTAGTTTTGGTTTAAGCACTCGGGCTTCAGGCCAGTTATTTTACATTAAGAAAGTTCATGGTCTGCACTCTTGTGGGAGGAGAGGCTGGACTCTGCCCTTCTGATCTGGGAATTTCTGGTTAAAGGCTTATAGTGCCTGCATATTTGAATTGTTTCTTACTGAAATTGGTGCACCTTGTTTGCTCTAGCATAGACTAGATCCAGGCCTGCTGAATCTAGCTTTGTTTGCATAACTTGAACACTATTCCAGGCCTTCTTAAAAGTATTCAATTGTAATTATTACTGCTTGGTAGTAACCTGATTAAAGTGTAGCTGTCATTCTAAGCCTTGTGGTTTAAGCACGTGGGCTTCAGACCAGTTGTTTTACATTAAGAAGTTTTGTGGTCTGCACAGTTGTGGCAGGACAGGTAGCTTACATCCTTCTAAGTTGGGAACGGCTGATTGAAGGCTCAGTATCTGTTATTCGAAAAGTGTATTAGTTCTGGTTTAAGCACTTGGGCTTCAGGCCAGTTATTTTACATCAAGAATGTTCGTGGTCTGCACTCTTGTGGGAGGAGAGTCTGGACTCTGCCCTTCTGAGCTGGGAATTTCTGGTTAAAGGCTTATAGTGCCTGCATATTTGAACTGTTTCTTACTGAAATTGGTGCACCTTGTTTGCTGTAGCATAGAATAGATCCAGGCCTGCTGAATCTAGCCTTGTTTGTATAACTTGAGCACTAATCCAGGCCTTCTTTTTTGGAGAAGGTTCCCCTGCACCTCAGTGACAGGAGTGTGCAGTTAGAACTTGTCTAATTGAAGACTACAGAAACAGGGCTCAGTTTTGAGATTTTTTTTTACCGGTTAATTGGGTAATTTGTTTAAAAGCCTTTTCTGATTGCTTGTAGTCATCTAAAGCTGTTTTAAGTGTATTTTTTACTGTTTGTAGTCGTTTAAAGCTGTTTCAAGTGTGTTTTTTACTGTTTTTGCCTTATCTTTTCAAAAAAAAAAATGTCCCTTGTTTCCCACCTTTCTAAGCTAGTATAGTCCAGTTTTCATGCTAGTGCTGAATTCAGGGCTGTGTTACAATTTTCTGAGTTGCCCATACCTTACTTGGATAGAGGGAGGTTTCTCTGTTCACCTGTGAGAGAGGGAGCTTTGAGCAGCCATCTGTCCCTGGAGGAGTGGTTCTAGCCCAGACGTTAGTAGTTTATAGGCCATTTTGGGCTAATTTATATCTCTTTTATTTTCCTACTGTAAAAAACATGTTTGCACGGTTTTGCATGTCCGGGCAGCGCCGGTTAGCTAGGGCTAAATTTATCCCTGCTCCATCAAGTCTCCTCTTCAGTTTTTCCCTTGAAAGTAGTCTAACTCTCAACCTAAGCACTAAAAAAGCATCCTACTGTCCAGCACTTGCTCAGACATAATAGCAAGCACTAATATACCCCGACACTTGATTGCCCAGCAGGGCAAGGCTCATTATTCACCCCTCACCAACCAAGTGACTAAGGAGCTCAACCTACTATTCAGGCATGACCAAAGGGCAATTTCAGGTATACTCTCCAGTCCAGCTAGTGAACCTAGGTATCCTGAGGCAATGTTACAACTGCCTCATGTACACAAACAACCCTCTCCTCCTACCACAAAACATTAACATATGCAAGAGATGCAATTATATAGCTAAATTGGAGGCTAAGCTCTCTCCACCCAAGACTGGAACAGGCAGTCATGAGGAGAAGGTTAACACTTGCACCACACCTCCAGCCTCACATAGACATACTAAACCAGCACTGGCAAAAAATACACATAAATACACAAAATCATACTTGGAGGCTCTAAATAAAAACCTGCAAAAGCATCACAGACCTCCAAAGCAGACACCCAAAAAACCTGCATCTCCCATCACAAACCAGACAACACATAAAACACAAAATCAGTGTGCTGCACAATCACAGCCCTTTAGGCAAAATAACATACCTAACACACTAGTAATGGGCGACTCTATAGTCAGGCAACTGACGTCCCACTCTCTAGGCTGGACAAGGAGAAGGTTACTGTTAGCTGCCTGTCGGGAGCCAGAATCCGCCACATAACGCAATCACTCAGGTCACTTCCAAACAAGTACAGATATGACTCTGTCATTGTTCATGTTGGTGTGAATGACCTGAAACATACCTCCCTGGACTACATGAAAAGAGACATGGAAGAGCTCTCTGATCATGTAGCCCAGGTGGGTATGACCCTGACTAGCATCCTGCTCTCACCAAGAATGATACCGCAGTATAAAGAAAAAATGATCAATTTCAACAATTGGCTAAGTTTCTGGTGTCATTCAAAGGGATCCAGTGTCTGTCAGCCTGGGACAACATGCTCTACAGGCCTCATTGCTTCACAGGAGATGGCTTGCACCTGTCACCCCTAGGCTTTCGAATATTGGCCAGGGCTCTTGCTGCCCCCATAGTGCCTTTTTTAGGCAAGGCTCAAAAGTCAAACCCACCTCCATAAACAGCACAAATAAAGAAATGAGGGTTATGCTGGTCAACGGCAGGAGTTTAAATCTCAAAATGCATGTGCTCAAAGCACTCCTCAGCATGGAGAACGTCGACATCTGTGCAGTAACTGAAACCTGGTGCAAGGCTCCACAGAGCACCCCGGGCTACAACTCATACCACACATTTCAGCCACAGAACATGGACTGAAACACAAAAGGAGGGGGTGTATCCATATTCATCAAGGATACCTACTCCTCCAGGTTAGTGGTGCATCATGATATCTCCGAGATCATCCATGTTCAACTAACATCAGGCAAATCTGCATTGCAAATTGTGGCCTACTACAGATCACCCTCCATGACCCAGGACCACCACTCCGCCTTTCTGGAGACACTGGAAAGCATGAAGGTCCTACCGAACACCCTGATATTGGGCAATTTAAATTACCCTACCGTTAACTGAGAAAACTACTCAAGTACAAATTCCCAGGTCCAGCGTTTCCTGGAATTTAGCAACTCAAATGCCCTGGATGAGCTGGTAAACTCCCCTATCAGAGGTGAAAACATATTGGACCGGGTCATCACCAACATAGGCGACAGGTGTTCCACACCAGAGATCAACCTGTCACTGGTTAGATCAGACATAAACTAATCACTCTGGATGTCCACACCACACCACCACCTCCAACCAAGGAAACCACAGTGAAAAACTTTTCTATAGCAAACTTCACCTTACTTAAGACAGAGGTGGTAAGTTTCACAGCCCCCACGCTAAAGGATAACAGTGTCCAAGATGCAGGAACCTTTACAAATGCACTCTATGAGCACCTCCAAGGATGCATGGATCGTGCCATCCCTAGCAAAACCAAGACTCACTCCCCTAAGAGAAGGAAACCAGTCTGGTGGACCCCTGCCATAAACAGGCTATAAAATAGGAGGAGGAAACTAGTTCAGAAAAAAAGTAAATACCAAGAAGGAAAGACATCCCTGATCAGTATCAGTAAGAAACTAAGGTCCCTCATAAAATCCTCCAAGGCTAACTTTGAAAGAAAAATTGTCAAGGATTCGAAAGATAACCACAAAGCCTTCTTTAGCTATGTCAAGAATCTGAGTGGCAACTTGCAGATATGCTCTGAGCTAGTGCAAAATAGCACAAAATATACTGAACCCACTGATATTGCCAATATCCTGGCAGATAGATTCAGTGCAAACTTCACCCCCCTCTCACCCCCAAAAGGGCCCACAACAATACCGGAAAAGTGTAGTGTCCTGGAAATCACAGACGCACAGGGGAAAACAGCCCTTTCAAAAGGCAAAAGCACAGCGTCAGTGGGGCCAGATGGTGTCCCTGGCTGCGTCTTGCATGAACTATAGAACGAACTAACCCCCACCTAAACACACTGTTCAACCTCAGCCTCTCCACAGGCTATGTGCCCATAGAATGGTGCACAGCAATGGTTATTCTGCTCCATGAAGGAGAGGCCACAACTTACCCTGGTAACTATCGCCCCATAAGCCTGACTAGCCTGGTCTGCAAGGCTATGGAGCGCATCATCATGGAACTCATTAACAAAGACATTGGGAACCTCCAAACACTTGTTCTGACCCAGTTTGGCTCTGTTAAGGGCAGATCATGCCTACTAAACCTGGTTGAGTTCTTTGAGAAAGTCACCAAGGCCATAGATGAGGGGAAGGTAGTTCACACAGCCTACCTTGACCTCGCCAAGGCGTTTGATACCATTCCCCACTTGGGAATTATAGAAAAACTCACCAGCCTGAACATAAATCCCTACGTCACGAGATGGGTTGTCAAATGGCTTACAGACAGAACTCACACGGTAAGAATAGCAGGCTCCAGGTGCAACCAGTCACAAGTGGTGTCCCACAAGGCTCAGTCCTGGGACCCCTACTGTTCAGCATATACTTCTCAGAAGTACAGGCAAACACAGGAGGACTATGGATAACAAAGTTAACTGATGACTGCAAACTAGGAGCCATAATTGACTCTCTGACTGACATGGACATTCTCCAAAAGGGCCTTACTGAGACGGACACCTAGTGTCAAAGTCATGGCCTCAAGCTAAATGCCAAAAAATGCATAGTCATCCCATTTGGGAAAAGCAAAACACCCATGAATTGCCACATAGGTGGCAACCCCCTTAATACAGAAGAGATCTGGGGACTCAGGTAGATAGTAATCTCTCCTTTGACAATCATATTGCCAAAGTAGTTAGGAAATCCTTCTATGTAGCCTATCTAATTACTAAAGGGTTCGCATCTAGAAATAAAGAGGTTATAGTGCTCCTCTACTCATCATTCATCAGACCCATCATAGAGTACAATGCCCTGTTTGGGATGTACCTCACAAGACACTTCCAACAGCTGGAAAGACCACAAAAGTACCTCACCAAGAGGATTACTGGCCTCAGACATATGTCCTATGCAGACCGACTGGAAAAACTCCAGCTGTACTCAGTGGCATATCGCTTACTCAGAGGTGATCTCTGCCTGACTTACAAAGCCATGTCCAACTCAGAATTGATGGACATGCTCTACCTAAAGAAATCCAAGGCACTGCAAGCCACTCGCTCTAGTGAGCTAAACCTCGCCACAACAATAAATAGAATATGCTGGAGGGATGGATTCCTGTCACAGAGACTCCCCATGCTTTGGAACAAAATTCCTAACTACATTAGGCAGAGCCCCTCACTAACACTCTTCAAGAGAAACCTTGACAAGTGGATGGGTAACAGAACATACACTCCTAGGATCACCTCAATGGCTCTTCTTGACAGAAGCTCAGTTAATTAATCAATGGGGTGGCGAAAGCTGACACACACTGGCTAGGCTTATAAATGCCCTCGGGCAGATAGCCTAGTACCTACCTATGAACCTATGAACCTATAAATAACACCAGTTCAATTAGAATTATTTAATAATATAGAAGAACCACTTTCAATAAGAGAATTGTACATTATAGTGATCCGTAACCTGGGTAAGAACAATATGTATGTGTGGAACTATAGGCTCATCTCACTTATTAATGTAGGGACAAAGCTTTATGCCAGAATTCTTGCAGACAAAGTAAAGAATGCCTTACCTTTGTTGATCTTTCCCTCACAAGCAAAGTTTGTTAAGGGCAGATCTAATACAGACCATGTTCTAACACTGTATCTTTAGGCTGTAAAGAAATATATTCAATCAGGAGTTGTGGCTCTAGTCGGTTTTAAGAGGGCATTCAACTGTATTAGATGTGACTATTTATGGAGGGAATTACATATATCCCTTGTGTATTTATTTGAATTATCAAGACCACTATGATGCCCCTTTTGCAAGAGTACAGATGGCTTAGACTCTTTTCTCTCCATTTTTCTTGAGTAGGGGTACTAGACATGAATGCCAGCTATCCCCAATACTCTTTCTGTTAGCTATAGAGCCTCTCTCCTTTGTAATCAAAAACTGTAATCACCTCCATGGTTGGGAACTAATGAGGCAGGAAACATGTATTTTTCTTTCTGACAATGATTGCATCTTGTTTACTGAACAGACTGGGGAGGATCTTACAATGATGTTGAACTTAATTGACCAGTTCTATGAGGCATCCAGTCTGAAAGTCAACATTTCTAATTCAGAAGTATTTCTGACCAATGACAGAGCAGTTTAGATAAAGGTTAGAGCCTGCCTCCCTCCCTCTTCCAAAGACCTGTCTTTAGTCGTGTACCCCAAGTTTCAGTCCTCAGGCCACTCCTGTTTGGCATTTACTTATCATACATCAAAGCCAACATTAAGGGTTTATGGATGACCACGTTTGTAGATGACTGTAAACGTCATGCTATCATAAACTCTGCAGATACTGAAATCCTTCAAGAGGACCTTTTCTAAACAAATATCTGGTATTAAAACCATGGACTAAAACTAAATGACAGGAAAAATATAGCTGTATCTCTTGGCAAGCATGACTTTTCTTGCAACTGTTACACTGACAATGCACCCCAGAAAGTTAATCCAGTAGTTAGGAATATCAGATCCCATGTCAACAACGAGCTATCCTTTAATTACTATGTATTCACTATTGTAAGGAAGTCCTTCTTCATCTCACAGATCCAGGCATATAATCATTCCAGGTTAATTTTCTCTCATCAGGTGATCATTGAATATAATGGACAATTTGGTTTACACCTGTCCAAACACTAGTGACAACTGAAGTAACAACACTTTCTCTGTAAAATCAAGGGCCTGAATCACAAAAACTAAGAAGACCATCTCAAAGTCTTATACCTCTTCTCAGTATCATACAGGCTACTAAGAGGCGACCTCTGCCTCGCATGTAGAGGCTTAGCAGACCATATCCTGTCAGAACTATTTTACATTCCCAAGTCCAATGGTAGAGTAAACAACCACTCAAGGGCACTCAATCTCTTTTGTAACATAAATGCAATATGTTGGAGGGATAGGTATGAATCACAGAGAATACCTCTTCAAAGGAATTGTCTTTTATTCCACATAAAGTGAAGTACTTCCCTTACTGTATTCACACATAATTTGAATGAATGGATGGGAAATCACAAATTCATTCCTGGTTTACCACCCATGTCTCTCACAGATAGTGTCAACAAATAAATGCCACAACATATCCTTGTTCTGCCACCTTTGGGTTATTTGTATACAAAATATAAGGACTAAAAACTACCATGTGAATGTAAGGCTTGGTGTCTTAAGATCCTCAGATTAAAAGCCTAGAAGGTACCTAAGAATCTATAATTATTACAAGTAACTAATGGCAGATTTTGTTTTATACCTTTTTTGAACTACAAAACAGCTTTACCATTCCATTTCAAAACTTCTAGAAGTTTCTCCAACAAAGATATGCATTTTATACTCTCATAAAGGAAACTTTGTAATAACCATATGCCTATTGGTTAAACACTCAGTAGTGCATCTTAGCAGCAAAACAGTATAAATCCTCCTATGTTTACCTTCTTTTAACCAATCCATTAATTACTTGAGCTGACAAGATGGTAGTGAGTTTATTGCCGCCTTCAGCAGCAATAGTAAGGGTGTAACTTATTTTCAACAGAAGAAAGTCTTGAAGCTGCTTTCTTTTACCACTAGACTGCAGACACATTAGATGAGGCTAATTTGTTCTGTAATTATTGGGCTTCTACTCACATGTTAAAATGTCTTCATTTGAAGACTGCACAGACTGCCAATGAGTTGCTTGTCTTTGAAAGTGTCCAAAAGTAGCTTCTCTTTGGCAAGCAATCAAAGAAATAACAATTAAATTCCTAGACTTTTCCAGTCCTTTAAGTCATGAATTTTGGGTGCTTGGTGGATATTCAACCCTATCCAGCTTATCTAGGACACAGAAAATGTGGTTACTGCAATTCTCAGTTATTACCAGGTTGCTTTAAGCATTTGAGTGGAAACCATCAAGGCTTCTTTAGTAAAACTTAAGCATTTTCTGATGATTGAGAAAAGCAGACAGTAAGTGGAAATTGCAAACTTTTGCTAGAAGAAATGTATAAAAGATGGTGGTTACAAACATAACATGGCAAGAACAGATGAAATGAAGATAGTCTGTGCATTAGAAATGTGACATAGAGGAGAAGGAACAGAAGTTTTCTTTTACTGAAGAAAGAAAAGAGTTTGAGGGCAAAAGATTAATTTTGTAAGTGTAGAAAAGAAATACAAAAGGAATAAGTGCTTTCATCCTGAATCTGACGAAGCCCTGTTAAGCAGGATGAAAGTGCTTATTCCTTTTGTACTACATATAAAATAAGTTTTTACTTGATTTCTCTTCATGTTATTTTGGGAGTCTTTATGGCCTAGGACTATCTGAGCCAGTTTTGCAGTGGTAGTGTTTGTGCATTTGTTGCCTTTACTGCACTCAGAAATTTGGACTTATTAAGTGTAGAAAGGAGTCAAAAGAGGGCATAGAAGAAGAAATGTAGGAGGCAGGAAGGGTCAAGGTGAAAGAGATTTGAGTTTTGTAAGTGTGAAAAACTGGAAGCAAGCATAAGAAATGAAATGGTAGGAGGATGTGAGTTTCATTTAAATACATGGCATGTATCCAGAGGAGAAGCAGAGGCAGATCCAAGAGTATATTAAGTGAGTTTTAGATGTATTTTGAAGGATTTAGAGATTGGTCTTGCTTGAAGAGTAATTGGATATTGCTCCAAATTTCTGATTAATATTTGGAAGAAAGGTAGTCTCCTGTGGTGTTGGACTTTGGTATTAGTAGCAGGAGTTTATATGTAGCATGTAAAGATCTAGAAGGATTATACAGGTGGATAATATTGGTAAGGGTGGGACAATTTGGGGGTTTTCTAGACAAGGTGGTGAATGGTGATAAATTGGAAGTAAGAAAGGTAGTGAGGCAGTTCAAGCCCTTTCAGTTCTTTCGGGGACAAACAGTGCTGAATGCTGTGAGGGAGGCTAACAGCATATTTTATTAATTTGCTGTAGCACTGTTCTGA
Source organism: Protopterus annectens (assembly GCF_019279795.1). Lineage (NCBI taxonomy): Eukaryota > Metazoa > Chordata > Ceratodontiformes > Protopteridae > Protopterus > Protopterus annectens. Next base: position 122,971,127 of record NC_056748.1, on the reverse strand, counting down.
ACTTGTGTAGCTAAATGGAGTGCAAATGAATAAATATGGGTGTGGAATAAAGGAGTGTGGCTGTCATGAGTGTTGAAGCTGTATATTTCCATGCTGAATTAGTCTGGTAAGATCTGATTTTATGCAGAAACTTTATCTTCTGATGTGTAGACTGCGGAAGTCAAATTTCAGATTTTTGTCATTTTGTGTCTTGAACAAGTTCAATTTTTGTGTAGTTAGAAGTTATTGCATCTGTGGATTTTTGTGCTACATATTGCTTGGGGAAGAAAATTATTAATTTTGTTTTCTTAAAGTTGAAGAATAGCTGAGAGTTAGATAGCCATGTTTCTACTGAGGTGATGGATTCCCCTGTTATTTTTGCAAGAATAGGTGAGGGTGGAATCATCGGCATATTGTAAGATTGAAGTACTTTTAAAGGATGTGGAGTGGGTCATTGATGAAGATATTAAAAAGAAACTGAACTGAGAATTCATTTTGCCATTTCACTAATTTAGGTCTATTTGAAAGGTAGCCCAGTGTTGAATTGGTGAGTCCTAGTTAGACAAATTTTTGTGGGAGGATGTGATAAGTGACAGTATAGAAAGCTATAGACTGGTCAAGAAAAAGGTTTGATACTAATTTTCCGGCATTGTCAGTGAAGCTGAGGAGGGAAGAGGAAGTACTGTGCTGTTAATGAAATGCATGTTGGGAGGGGGATAGAACAGTGCTGAGTGTTATGAGTAAGGAGTTGGTTCTGCATGTATTTCTTTAGTATCTTGGATAAAGAGGATAATAAAGGCATAGAACAATAGTTTGTGAGTTCACTTGAGTTTCCTACTTTAAGAAAAGGAAGAATATAAGTTTTTTTTCTCCAGAGATGTAGTACAAGTGATTCAGACATCGAGTTATTTATTAGGTTGAGACTGGATAGGCTTGCAGTAGCAGCAAGTTTCAGGTATTCATCTGGTATATTGTCAATTGCTAGGAAAGAAGGTTTGAGTTTCAGAATATACCTTTTTATGGTAGAGGTTGAGACTGGTTTTAGTGAGAAGTTGTTGTGGGGGTTGTTGAGCTGAAGTGGCATTTGTAATGCAGAGGGAGTTGTTATTGGTTAGAGAGGACACTGATTTAATGAAGGGTTAGTTAAACAGGGTGGCGATGGATTCTGAGGAGTTAGAATTTGTTAAGCTGGGAGAGATTTGGAGAAACGGCCGGGGTAAAGGATATGGTTTATAGAAGCTCAGAAATATTTGGGGTTTGTGTGATTTTTTTGTCTTGGAACTTATTCTAGTAGTTTTTCTTTTCTAATTTGAATGAAGTTTGTTGCTGTACCGGAGGTGTTTATAATATTGGAGGTTTGTATGAGATTTATTAAGATTCCAGCTGTCTGTGTCCCTTAGATTCATGAGTTACTTAGTACTTCTAGATAACCATGGGGCTGGGTTAGATTTGACACATTTTGTTCTGAAAGGGGCAAGTTCATTTTGGAAGCTTTGGAAGGTATTGTTAAAATTATCCACTGCTTCATTAGGTGGCAGTTTTTTAGATAGTTCCAGTTCCAGTGTTTTAGATTGGCTATAAATGAATCTTTTTTGAAGTTTGAAAAATTATGAACAGGACTGAGTGGTGGTGTCTTTGGATGTATTTTGTTGTTTGACAAAGATAAAGAGTTGGCCACTTAGAGAATGTGCTAGAGTTTCAGAAGAAAAGATTTTACTTGGGGGCAATTTGAGAATCCAGTCAATAATAGTGCCCTTATTGCAGTTTTTTTTATAGAAATGGGTGGGGTGTGCATTAACTCTGTGATATCATGGAGATGTATTGCACTGGTTTGGCTATCTGAGGCAAGTGAGAGCCAGTAAAGGTTACCCGCTATTATTATCTGTTTTTAGAAGAGGACCAGCAGAAGACATCTTCAGCAGTACTGATGCTGTTGCCTGGAGGTATGCAGACACCAATACTACACAGGGATTTAGTATGATTATTGTTTAAGTATGAATCACCCTGAGATAAGCAGAACATTTACACATTGCCCCTATCCAAGAGGGGCAAGGCTGCTAAACCAGGGATGAATTTGCATTTACCTGTTCTTTCATCCAGATTACATTTTGCTTCCTTGGGGCATATTTTTTATTAGAAAGAGTTGACTGTATGCTCAAGCAGTTTGTTAGCAGCATTAATAATACTGTTTAATATAGCATTTATAATGTTTCTTTGTTATTAATGCTTTGTTTTTTAAACTTAGTGCTGGTAGTTACTTAGGTAATTAATTAGTTAATCAACTAGTTAACTCGTTAATAGTTGTTAGTAGCAGAATGTGGCTATTTGCTTGTTATTATTGTATCTGAATGTCTTGTCTAAAAATGTTATTTCTTTCAATATGCATCTTATATCTATTTCTTATTCACAATAAAAAAGTATCTGGGAGTGTTGGCTGAGAAGAAGGGAAGTCTAAATGAGGAGGTCAATGCTAGAATCAAAGGGACTGCAGCCAAGTGGCATTGAGTGTCAGGGGTAGTGTGTGACAGATGAATGCCAAAGAAGCTGAAGAAGAAGGTATATAAAACTGTGATGTGGACAATGCTACTGTATGGTGCAGAAATGAGAGCAGTGAAGGTGGAGCAGTTAAGGAAGCTAGAGGTAATGAAGATGAAGTGCTAAGAGATTAAGAAATGAGGACATCAGAGCAGAAGCCAAAGTAGCTCCAATTGCAGAGAAGGTAAAGGAGAGCAGATTATTGTGACAAGGATTGTGAGACAGAAGAGCTGTAACAGTTAGGCATGACTGTCAAAGATAGTGAGAGTGGCTTTGAATCGAGAGAGATGGGGACAGTTGATGTGATACCCCTACCCCATGTAGAAAATGGAAACAAAGGTGGTTGCTGATGATAATAATGATTAATATTGTTTAGTTAACTGTATCTACTGAATATGGAGCTACCTTGGCTATTTACATAGGTTTTATGGGTAAAGTAGCCATAAGCAATAAATGAATAAATGGATAATTTAACTCTTAAACACTGTGCAAGCCTGTATTTTTTCTCCACTACTCTCTAGTTTGTTTCTCTTTGTTTTGTTCCTGTGTTTTAAAGTGGAACCTGCTAACCTGTTTGCATTTTAAAATCTTGTTTTTGACCAGCTCTAACAAATGAATGTGACCTATTTTGAAATTTGAGTTTTACATCCCTCGTAACTTAACTGGCAAGAACCTAATCATTTTTTATTGTCATTTTGTAGCTGGCTATTAAAACCTATATCAGCATGTTTACCTTAAAGAAATGTAACTATCTGGTTTCATTTTTTATGATTGTTAATTCCCACTGTGTTGATGTTGCCTTTATAAACGTAATACTGTACCATTAACAGTGTCTTTAAAACTGACCTGATTGGCTTATTGTTTCATATTTAACTGTCAAACACCCTCTGTTGTGATTGTTTTAGTTTAGGCTGAAGGTGTTTACTAATTTATGAGACAGGGTATTTTAAATTATTCAAGAGATCTTCTTGTTGTTTGC
>NC_056748.1:122935134-122962634 GCF_019279795.1 Protopterus annectens | reverse complement strand
TTCCTATATGCAGTGAGGAAACAGCACACTGGCAGCAGACATAGGACATGCATGGCAGCAGTGCCATGTGAACAAGATGATGTCACATCACAGTCTCACCACAAATATGTAACTGGCAGCAGACATAGGACATGCATGGCAGCAGTGCCGTGTGAACAAGATGATGTCACATCACAGTCTTACCACAAATATGTAACTGGCAGCAGACTTAGGACATGCATGGCAGCAGTAGTGTCGTGTGAATAAGATGATGTCACATCACAGTCTCACCGCAAATATGTAACTAAAGCAACTGTTTGCAATGACACCAACAGTTTGTTCAGCCAACTATATAGATGCTCCAGAACAAAGTAAAGGGTAAAATATGGTTAAAATTCTCTTATACAGATTCATTGTATTGTGGCTACATGTAAGCAACCAAACAAGCTTGTGAAAATGTTATATATCATAGAAAATATTGTTGAGTTGAGTCCAGCTGTTCATGCTAAAGAATGTTACCACACCAAGCCTGACTTTAACAAATGCCTGTTAAAGTTATTTCAAATTCATATTAATATTCATTGCTTCAGTAATGCTACCTCTGCATCTTAGCTTCTGCAACCCCCATTCTTCTTTTACCTTTGATCTTTCCTGGTATCATTGTATTTCCAAATGATTCATATTTGTACATCATGTGGCCTCTGAATTTTAAATTTTACCATCAAACCTTCCAGTGAACATTCTCGAGTTTATTCACTTAAATATTTGATTGATTTGATCATCTTGCAATCCACAGAATTCTCGAAGGTTTTCTCTAACACACACTTCAAAATAATTGATTTTCTGGCACAATGTTTAACATATACATGGGACCAAACAAAACAGAGAGATCATGGGTTTGAATGGAGAGATGATAAAACAGGAGGAAAATCAGTAGTTTTGCTGGAATTGAATTAATTTTCAAGTCTTAGTGAGTACCTTCATGTGGTGGACCCTATTTTCACAAAATATCACCAAAATGACACTGTTATATAGACTCTATATAATATAGCATATATCATGGACAGAGGTGGGTTAAAAAATAAAAAAGACTGGGTGCACAAGTCCCGACTCCTAAGATAAAAAGTGCCCAATCATGATGTGTACACTGGTACCATGACTAGAAAAACTGACAGTGTAGATTCCTCAAGACACTGAAACATTCCTACAATGGAGTTAGGCCAGGCTCAGGGGGAAGATGGTCCCCTGTTATAGAAGGAGGTAATAGTCCACAAAAAAACTGACAAGTCAAAAAAGAGCCATAAAGATGCTAGAATGGCCTATGGAGGATAAGGAAACATTATGTATTGTTACTATTATGCAAGAAACCCCAAATTTCTAGATAGAAGATATTCAAAAAGATTAGGAGAGAAATCAGAGGAAAGAAAATACTTGCTGAAGAAAAACTGTCAATAACTTCAAATACCAGTTTGTGTTCATTAGTACAACAGATCCATGAAAAACACTATATAGACAAAGAAATGTTGTTCCTGTTGGGAAAAAAAGTGACAGAGAAAGTCTGAAAATATAAAGAACAAAACCTAGAGATGTTTGAAAGGTATAAAAAAGAAACATGGACATGGGAAAGAAAAGGGATCTGATATGGTGAAATATTTATGCAAAGGAGAAAGCCAATCTAATAAAATAAATAGCAGCTCCAAAGATATTTGAAGAAAAATACAGGCAAAGTCACTCAGATATGGAACATTTCACAACACAAAAAATAAGGTCACAAAGGGAGAACAGAAGATTAGTAAAGTAGAAGTTAAACAAATAGAAGCTGAAGTCATGGAATACCTGCAAAGTGAAGGATTCAGTGTAGAAAGCCTAACAGGTTATGTCACAGCAGGATGGAACAATGAATTTGCAAAGTATGTAGAAGCAGGTGGAGCAGAGACATCTGAAGAAGAAATGTGGGCACAAGAAAGAAAAAGAGATTTAATATGATGCAATATTTATGCAAAGAAGAAAGCAGAACTAATCAATACAAAAAAATAAGGAAACAAAGAAGGAACACAGAAAAGACCACTAGTAAGGCAGACGTTAAAAAAATACAAACTGAAGTTATGGATTACCTGTGAAGTGAAGGATTTAGTTAGAAAATCCAACTCAGGTAATGTCAGAGCATGATGAAACAATAAGTCCCCAAATTAAGGAGAAGCAGATGGAAAGACAAGCATGTGATCACTTGTCACATGAAGATTCTCTAGAGACTTTAGTAGGTAACCAGTACAAAAGTTCAGTTGGAGTTGCACAGCAAAGGAAGGACCAGGAAACAGTGGCAGTTCTGATGCTGTCAATATTGTGGAATAATAGGCTGATGAGTTCCCATATAAAAGAGCAGTGGATGATGTTGGATGCAGCTGAAGAGAATATGTCACAGGAAGATGTTCTGCACTTACTGTAGAATGCCCACAGAAAACAGAGAACAGAATGTGCCCTCACCTGGTGTAAACCTTGGCTCTAGATGACTGTCGCTGTTTAAGTGACACCCCGACCCCATGTGCAAAAATGGGAAAAGGGGTTGTGTATAGATGAATGGATGGATGGATGGATGGATGGATGGATCCAAGGGAAGAGCTGCTTGATTTAATAGAGATGGACAGACATATTAAGACTGATGAGAGAGATAGACAACAGAAAAGTAAATAAGATAGAAATTATTAGAAGTCTGAAAAAACAGATGGACACATTAATCAAGACCATTAGCAGAAATGTGTGTGATATAACAGAAGTAAATAGAGTATAATATTGTGCAACTAAATTAATAACAGATAAAGTCTTGCTACAAAAACACAGACAAATAAAGGAAAAGAATAGAAGAAATCAAATGCCACCATGGAAACATCAAACAGACAAAACTATAAAGCAATTAAAACAAGAAGCGTCACTGTTAGTAGAGTATAGAAGAAGGAAAAGATAGACAAAAATACTTAGAAAGTTAGACATGATAAAAGCAACATGCAATATCAGAACAGACTAGGATCTATCATACACTATTGCAAATAGTAAACTAAAGATATCAACATAGGCAGAAGAACTTGGAAGATATGCATGTAAATATAAAGGAAAAATACAAAATAAACAAGTCACTGATGACCCCCCAACATTTTTTATAGAGAATTGGGAATCAAAGTAAAAGGAATAGAAACACCACCAAAAAAGGAGAAATAGACACATGTTGGAGACACATCTATAATGACCCTGTGGAACATTACAAAGATGCTGAGTGCAGAGAAGAAGTAAAAGAAACTGTAAGAAGTTTAAATGTACAGGATATGAAATGGGATTAAGTAACCCAGAAAAAATGAAACAAAATCAAGAAAAGCTCCTACCTGGAAAACACCAGACCAAGATGTAATACCTAACTTCTGGCTAAAATTATTAACATCTTTACCTTAAGATTTAGCCCTAAATAGGAATGATTTATATGCACATTCTGAACATTCATCAACCTGGTTAACAACAGGAAAATGATACTCCTCCATAAGACTGAATCTGCAAACAATCCTAAAAACTACAGACCAGCAATTTGCCTTTCGGCAATGTGTAAACTATATAGTAGAACTGATGCTGGCAGAATCTGAATCATTTTTTTTATTTTGATTTTTAGAGTTTATCATCATTTAGAACAAAACTCAGTTATGGCAACAGAACAAAGGGGTAACAAAAAAGTCATATGGAACAAAGGATCATTGTTGTTAAATAAAGTCATGATGTAGGATTGTAAAAAAGGGGAAGAATCTCAGTATGGCATGGAGAGATTACAAAAAAGAATTTGATAGCATCCTACATTCATGGATAAAGGAGTGCTTACAGATGTATAAGATACACACTACACTGATCAGTTACATTACAATGACTATGAGACAGTGACAAACCACTTTGCGGCTAAGCCATGATAAAGGACAAATTATTATCCATGGGATAAAATTTCAAAGGAGGATATTCCAGGGTGACTCATCACTGCTGCTTTCTCTTACCCTTAACCCATTAAGCTGTTTACTTAACAGATTAGGTGAAGGTTACAATTTGGCTCCCAGAAAACAGCTGAGTGTAAAGACTTCTCATATTCTTTTTGTGGATGATTTAAAACTGTATAGTTCATCAGAGAAGGAGCTGAAAGAACTAATGCAAGTGGTTAAAACATTCTCAGATGATATAAGAATGTCATTTGGTCTAGATAAATGTGCAAAGGCAACATTTACAGCAGGAAGGCTGTGGCACCAACAAAACATCAGTCTTGGACAGGAATGAGATATAAAGGAACTTGAGCAGGAAGGAGTGTATAAATATTTGGAAATTGATGAAGGATCAACAATAAAAAAATTTAAACAAAACTCAGTAAGGAATATTTTAGAAGATTAAAATTAAGCCTTGAAACAGCCCTAAAATCTAGGGACAAAGTCCAGGTTATAAACCAATTTGCTCTTTTTGTTCTAACTTACAGTTTTGGGGTGACTGACTGGCTCCAAAAGCTATTGGATCAGTTAAACAGGAAAACAAGAAAAAATACTTCATGCTTATCAAATGATATATAAAAGTCAGTGTATACAAAGAATATATATACCTCATTCTAAAGGAGGTATGGGCCTCTTCGAAACTGATTACATGTATAAGTCTGCAACTGTAGGACTTCATACATATCTGCTGACCTCACAAAATCTAAATATAGTCAAAGTTTTGAAACATGAGGAGAAAAAGTCTAAGATGACTTCCCTGCTTAGTTCAGCAGAAGCATAATACTGACAAGTGGGAATGAAAATCAAACCATGAGTCGACAAAAATCAGGCAGCAACTGAATGCGCAAAAACAATAAAAAGAATATAAGGAGAAGAAGCAATGAGAAAGCAAGAAATGTGGAAAAGGCATAAATATAGTTACAAGTACAGAAAACTCCTGGAACAACCTCATGTCAGTCACAATCTGACACATAAATGGTTAAGGAGAGGTGAATTTAAACCAAAAGATAAAAGGTTGATATTGGCAGTCAAGAATAGTGGACTATGCACATGCTAATTTGCAAAGTCCATTGAACATGTGAAAGAAACAGAGAAATGTAGGTTCTGTAAAACAGAACTGGAAACAGTTAAGAATCTTGTTGCTGGGTGTGACACACTAATGGCAGAGGGCCTGTACACTGAAAGGCATGATAGTTTGGCAAAACTGTTGAATTGGGGATTATGTAAACATTCCACTATTAAAGTAGCTGAGAAGCATTGGAAACATGAACCACAAAACATTATAGAGAATGCTGAAGTTTATATCACATGGGATCATCCATTACCAACAGTTCAGAAAATAGATATGAGAAACCAGATATTCCATATAATATATATATATATATATATATATATATATATATATATATATATATATATATATATATATATAACCAGGATTCCAGTCCATGGAAAAAAGACAAAAGTGGCATTGATCATTGAAATTACTACACGTAGTGATTATATTGCCTTACGCACAGAGATACATAAAGTCATAAAATACCAGGATTTGAAGGCAGAAATGAGGACAATGTGGAAGAAGGATACCCAGACATTTCCCACAGTAGTAGGAGCAATGGCTCTCATAAAAAAGAATTTACAGTCGTATTTAGATATACTACCGATACATGTATCTCCATATGAAATATGGAAGAAGTCTATTCTGGGCACATTGTGCGTGCTGTGAAAAGCATTTTTGGCTAAGATCAAATAACACTGCTTTCATGAACTTTAATCATACTTTCACTTAAGAATGAAGTCTATTCCAGTCATGGTATTAGAAACCCAAAAGACTTGGAAAAATTGAAAAAAATTAAACTGTGGGAAACCATAACTAAAGAACAAGAAAAAAATAGATTTTTGAAAATATAAAAAGAAACACGAACATGGGAAAGAAAAAGAGATCTGATATTGTGCAATATATATATATATATATATATATATATATATATATATATATATATATATATATATACACACACACACACACACACACACACACACACACACACACACACACACACACACACACACACAGATATGCAAATGAGAAAGCCAAACTAATCAATACATAAAAATGAGGATTTGTTCTTGGAAGATTTGATGGGGAAGTATTGATGTGAGTTTGTGATCTGGGAATTTAGGAGGGGGGAGAGGTGGGTGAGGTTTAAGCTAAATTTGTCTGCTAATAGATTGGCAATGTCCTCCAGATCTGAATATGTGATATAATTTACTATTAGTTCTGTGCCTTGTGCCTAAGGTTTCTAACATAGTTACAGAAGGCTTTGTAGTTATCTTTCATCTAGGTAGCTAATTTTACTTCATATGTGGCTTTGGTTGATTTCATCAGGGTCTGGTGTTCCCAGTTAAGTTTAGCAAGAGTATTTTAACATATTGAGAGTTAAATGTATTTATGCATGCTATGAGTTGTTTTCTGTTATCATAGGTCCTGTTTATATTTGGGTTCCATCAAAGAAATGTATTCTTAAATCTGGCATATTTACTGCGGAGTAGGACATATGTGTCTCTGCATGTGCACAGAATTTGGTGGTAAAGGATTCTGCATAAACAGTGAGATCATCAGTTTGGAAGGGCATTTTGAATTTAGTCAAATAATTCTACATTTCCACCACCTAATAGACTTCAGGAATGATCAGTGTGCCACTGCTAACACTGAGGACCATTTCTGACTGATGTTTGGTAAGTTATAGCTTGCTCTCCAGTTTCATAAATTTTAACATTTGGAAAATCTATTCACAATTATCAATGCACTCTATGACAGGACAGTCTGAATATACAAGACAAGTAACTTCAGAGCCCATTTTTCCCATCACACAATTCAGAATTTTAACCCTTTTTTTGTCAGTCGGGTCCTGCATTCATATATGCTTAAACAGCATACTATGTTTGCACGTAACCATCAGATTATCAGGCAAGACCCATACTAGCATTGTTTTGACTATTATTTTGAAGAGCATGATGCTAACAACTGCACAGAAGTCATGGTTTAAACCAAGTACTCAACAGCAAAGAAGGGAAAAACATTAAGGAGTTTGGTCTGAAGCTCATATGAAGCCGACTTCAGGCTTTTCTGCAAATTATGTTCCATTTGGCTAGCATGAGATCTTGGACTGGTTCTGAACCTCTGATCCCTGGCAGTGCTCTGTCCTGAACATATCTCCATTTTATTCCATGTGACTTCAGGCCTTTCTCCACATCATGTTGCTTTTGGCTAGCATGTGATCAAGGACTGGTTCTGAACCTTGGATCCCTGGCAGTGCTCTATCATGAACCTTCTCTCCATTTGATTACACATGTGAGCTCATACTTACTAGTAGTAGGAGGAATGGTACTCCATCTCATTCAAAGATCTTATTCTGAGATGGACAGGAATAAGGAATGCATCCTTGTTTGTAATGCTTCAGATTACACAGGGGCAGTGTTATTAGCCTTGTGTCAGTGTCTTAAGTTGTGTGGGCATGTAAAAATCACTAAATGCTAATTCAGGCTCTCAAAAAGTTGCTGTGTGTAGTTTTATTGGATGACCTGATATAAGCTGTCAGTAACAATAGCATAGAAATGTAGATTCATACATAGTCACAAGGGATGTTATCCAAGAGACCATTGAGGAATGTGACCCAACTTCCCTATTTCCTAGAGCATTGACTAAGTGAACTGCTCAGAGTCCTACTGTAGGCAGATGCAAGATGAGAGGATCATACCCTGGCATACAGGGAACAGAAGTTAATGGCTCTTAGCACTAATTCTTTGTGCTATTTGCCAAACAAATGCTAAAAACACCAGCAGAAGAAAGGAAGTGTGATCATCCTTGCAAACAGCTAATAAGACAGCAATGCCATAAGAAGTAATGCTTTCACATATGGAGACCACAGCATTGTGAAATTATAATTAACATAGGGGTGTATTTGAGAGGAAGACAGTAAAACTGGTATTTATTTTGCATCAAACGTTATAAGATTAAGCTCAAAAACAATGAATGAATTCAGGAATGCATGAGTCAAATGTAAGGCAATTATTGTGAGGGGATGGGGAAGTAATTTGTTGTTTAGAGTTTGTAAAACATCCAGTAAGACAAGCCATCATTGTCTGTTGATAAGAGTCTGCCCCTTTGTATGTCTGCTGAAAAACAGTAGAGAGGGGACATAACAGAAAATTGGGAACTCAATAAAGATAAGAAAGCAGTACAATTCAGATGAAATGTGCCAGAACAAGAAACCAGTATGAAGACAGATAGATAGTGCATAGCTGACAGGTGATGCATGGAACCAGACAGACAGACAGTGCATAGCTGACAGCTGATGCATGGAACCAGACAGGCAGACAGTGCATAGCTGACAGCTGATGCATGGAACCAGACAGACAGACAGACAGTGCATAGCTGACAGCTGATGCATGGAACCAGACAGGCAGACAATGCATAGCTGACAGGTGATGTTTGGAACCAGACAGACAGACAGTGAATAGCTGACAAGTGATGCATAGAACCAGACAGACACACAGTGTATATCTGACAGGTGATGCATGGAAGAATTTTGCAGTGTGTGGTGCTACAAAAAAACAGCACTTCTAAGAAGGTCTTAGTTCAGAAACAGTCAGAAAACTCAAGAATGTGTAAGCTAAACATAAGTCAGCTGTTCTAGATTGGGGGCTTAGTCTGTAACCGAATTGGCTTACTAATGAAATATCAACACTTTAAATGTCGACTGCTGACAAGCTTAAAAAAAAAAGACTGAAAACCCAGGAAAAGAGTGAATCTCAAAGATTGCTCTTCTCTTTTAAACTTATTTTTGCAGAGGGACAGCCCCCCCCCCCTGTACCCTTGATGTGGGGGCAAGCTGCTCACACTCTCCAAACTTATATATACTAACTCTGAGATTGCCATACCTTGGAGAAAAGGGAATATTCTGGTAAATGTCCATCTTGGACTTGGTATATGTAAATCTGTTTTTTTTGGTCATTCAGTCTCTGTGGTAAAGAGGGCAGCCACGGTGGTGCAGTGGTTAGCATTGCCGCCTCACAGCAAGAGGTTCTCTGGTTTAATCCTTGCTGGAGTACCTTCTGTGCAGAGTCTGCATGTCCTCCCTGTGGACGTGTGGGTTTCCTCTGGGTGCTCTGATTTCCTCCCACATCCCAAAGACATGCTGTAGGTGGATTGGACACTCTAAATTGGCCCTAGGTGTGAGTGTGTGCGTGTGTGTGCCTTCTGTGGAAGGTTGGGAGCCGGGCTGGCAATGCAACACCATAAAACTCCACTGCCAATCATGAGTGGACAAGGTGATCCACTGTAGCAACCCCTAACTGGGAAAAGCTGAAAGACACAACAACAACCATGTGGGGCTAGGATCTGCTGCTGTTTCACATTCTTTAGGTGTGTGTGTGTGTCATATGCCTGACTACCATGTTGATGTCAGGTGTTAATATATTATGCCTGGGAATGGGAAAGTATGGTTGAGGAGGTAGAATCAATTATGTAGAGAGCACCACTTCCACTGCAGGTATAGATGCAGGATTTTACCTCAGTCTCTACTATCATCTAACAATGACTAGTAACAGGCACCCAGAACTGGTGTAGCATATGTTCATCAGGAATAAAATATATACATAAAACTTAAGCTATGAGACAAAAAGATGGCACTGGTTGGATCATTCTATGACTCAATTGTCTTTCCCCATTGGAGGCTATATAAAATCAGCAAATAAACATGATTTGTAAGAATAAGACCAGAGCTTTATGGGCCACTTGGGTGAGAGTATGTGTGTGTGTGTGTGTGTGTGTGTGTGTGTGTGTGTGTGTGTGTGTGTGTGTGTGTGTGTGTGTGTGTGTGTGTGTGTGTGTGTGTGGGCACGCATCAAGGGGAGGGGGACAATATGGATGTGCATCTTGTGCTCCAGGTGTGGAAAACTACAGTCCTGGCTGCTGCTAAAATAATATATTTCTGTATGAGATGTTTCAAATGAAAAAGTCCTGTATGAGATTACACTAAATGGGCTGCATTTTGGTGATTATAATAACTACTAAAAATATGAATTAATGCAGCACCCCTGACCAAATTATATGTTGTAAGTGAACCTAGAATTTAGCACAGTAACCACTTTATGGAGTGTATACAAATTCACTTGCTTAATTATATTTCGTAGGTAGCCAGTGGCCTCCTAAACTTTTGCATTTCCATTTTCTCCTTCTTCCATCATAAGTAATATCTGTCCCAAGAGTTGTGATGCATCACAACACCTGGCTCCCCAAGGACTGGGAAGATTCCACAGTGAAAGGAAATCTGATTTCTTTTGTTTGGAACTTGTATCTCATTAAGCAAGATATATATATATATATATATATATATATATATATATATATATATATATATATATATATATATATATATATATATATTCAGCTAGTGCTGGATTACACTATTCTCTGATTATGACTGTCATTTTGATCCAAATTTTTCTTTTATAATAAGAGTTTAGTTACCCTTTAGTATGCTAGAAGTCTAGTTTTGAAGTACAGAAGCAGAAATTTTTGCTTCCAGACCTATAAACCACATTTTCCCATCATCTTATATGAAAGCTGTAAAAGAGCTAAAAGCAGAGTTGAACTTTGTTTCTGAAGTTGAATCTTTGATATGAGGGGGGTCTGGCCCCTATCCCTAGTTTGTGCATATACCATCATACAGATCACATCATCTGAGAGTAACCGGAAATATATTTATTTCCTTTCCTCCAAGATAGTGCAACCTAAAAAGCAGCAGATTTAGAGACTGGGATGTAGGGCAGTGCCACCACATTTGAAATAAAGATGCACTGTCAAGTTACATTTGATTTCATATATTTTATCTGCTGGCTGGGGACACTATAATTTCCTGTGTCAGATCTGGGGTGATATATATTCCTATTCAGTTAGCTACGTCAGGCCCAAATGCTAACCATGCTTATTCTGTGCAGTTTAGTAACCTAGAAATGAATAGACCCAATTCATAAAGGTTACTACCAAGTGTACACTTTCTGAATTCAAGAACAGTCCTACCGCAATGCTTGTGCTGTCTATACACTCAGAAAGGTTACATTAAGTGTACACATAGTGTACATTTTGCAATAACCTCTATAAATCCAGTCTATGTCTTTGCTCTGAAGACTAAGTTTTTTTATACTTTGGGATAGATTAGGTACCAGTATTATATTAGCATGACACTATCATTTTCAAAAACAATAAAATCAAGAAAAAAGATAAGATGTATTATTTAATAAGTATTGCTTGCCACCAGCACAGATGATTAAGGGATAGCTCTTCTTGATGTTTTTCCATTTCTTATTAAAGTTATGAAATTATTGTTAAAAGTGGTTTTAAGACAATATGATAGATGCTGTTATGATTAACTGCCTTTTCTTTAAATTATTAAACTATTTGTACAATAAAGCATAAGATATGTCACCCAAACATAAAATTAATGTTTTTGAAAATACCACTGACATATTCCCTGACTGCTATCAAATTATTAATCGGCTCACTAAACAGTTGAATAACTCTTACAAGGAAACTTAAACCTCATCTGATAGAAAACTCCATGCTGCTATACAAATGTGCCTCCTTCATCTGGCATTACTAAACCTTTCCCACAATGCACTCAGGGGGCAACCAAACTAATTCATGTTTAGTCCTAATATATAATCCTAAATTCTGCTTTCCTGGCAGTGAATGTTACACATTTGTTTATCCCTGCAATTCAGACTAACGTTCTGATACTAATGCTGTGGTCACCGTAAGTATAGTACAAGGCAATGATATCTTTTTTTGTGCTTGTAGCTGCCTTAATGACATCAGGTGTGCAACAAGCAGCACTGTTTAATCCTTTGCTTTATACTGCAAGGAAACATTTTTACTTATTAGCCTTTTTTGTTGTGGGATATGTGTCACTCTTTTACTGTTAAACGTTTTTGCTCTTCTTTACTTGTTCACTAATGTGTTTGTAGCACAATGACCTTTACAATGCTTGGGAATATTCAACTGGCATCACAGCTTGCTACTATGAAGAAAAATGATAATATGTGACATGTAATAAATGTCAGGCTAATATATCATACTGTTATCAACCATCACTGTTATAACAATATGTGGATTGCAACAGCACTGCTTTTATATTCATAATGATATACATTCTGAATGCCAATTTAATATGTATGTAATTATCATCTGTGTTTTCCAAATACCATGATGCAGCTGGGTGAAGTAGCTTGCAGGATGTGGGGTATAGACCTCCCAGCAGGGAGGAAGAAATGCTGAGTGAAATACCCCCTGTAGAGGCAGCAAGTGCCGTAGTGTCCAGATCTTTTGTGGTGAGCCCAGTAAGGTGCTCGGCCCTTGGTAGAGTTCAAGTCCTTTTGCAAAGATGGTCCCTCTATACACAGGGTGTGTGGTGTTGTCCTGTTGAGTCAGGCCAAGGCTGCCAGTTTGGAAGCCCGCCCTACTGGAATGCAGCACCCTGAGGTACCCTAGAGATGACATAGAGTAAGCCAGACCACAGACTCAGGTGGGTCGCTTGCCCCCTACCTCCAATCTCAGAAACTACAAATGCTGGTGAGCCATATGGTGATCACAGTAATCTCAGTTAGGTTGCAGAAATCTCAGTAGTCTCAGTAAAATCACTAAACAAAAAGACGAAGACAATGAAAAAGACGACAGAATCTCTTTAGTAGTCCATCAATTTTATAAATAAATACATAAGTAAATATACATACATAAATACAAAATAAATAAAATTGATAGACTACTAAAGAGATTATCAATAACTACCCTCAGCTGTGAGTAATATGTGCATTGGCTTACATTAAAACTGTCCATTGAAGGGCATGCTGCAACTTAAGTTAATACACTCAAATGCCCTCTCTTCATTGATAATCTTGTATTTAGTGATCATATGTGTTGTCTTTTCCAGACCAGCTTTGGGTAGAAGGAACCCCTCTCCCCCTTAATCTGTACTACTGAATGCTCATCTGCCCTTCCTTAAATCTATATAACAACTGCTGTCACTTTCCTTTGGCATCTCACAAATAATTGTGGTATGACTGTAAGAATTTTCAGTCTCTGAAAACACATTTTTTGTATGAAAAATTAGTTGGAAATGCCAACATCAGATGTGTTTGATTCGACACATTTAAAACAAGACACAATCACAGATGTGGTTATTTGTATTTTCAGTGGGGAAAAACCTCCTACAACTTCTATCCCCTCAAGCCTTAATGTGTTACCTAAAAGGTCACACAGATGGTCTCTCTCAAGTGGTGCTATGCAAAACAGATGATAAATTTGCATGTGTAGAATTGCCAGTTTTAATCAAAAGGTTCAATTAAAAATATTCTATAACTGAAAATTGAACAAAAAACATTTAACCAATCAAATATATATATATATATATATATATATATATATATATATATATATATATATATATATATATATTTGGAATATAACCATCAAATGCAGATCCTCAAAAATGTTTCAACTGTTTCTCTTTCTCTCCTTGTTTGTTTGTTTCTTTCTTTCTCTCGCTTTGTCTTTTACTTTCATTGTGTTATTTGTCCAGACTAGTGCTCTACAAAATATTACACTTGTGGTCAGAACTTAAATACAGTTTTAACAAGATAACTCTCTCTTCATTAATCACCCAGCCACAACTCTCACTGCTACAAATGTCAACCTTCTTCTTCTTTCTAAATATACCCTAATTAGTAGGCATGTTTATCTAAACTCCATTCATCCCAAGATCCATTCCTATGTTCAGATAATGTATCATTCTGAAACAGGAGTTACTTCATACCCATATCAAGACATTCAGCATTTTAGACCCCAATACAATGATTAAACTAGCAAAACCTTTTGATAATTTATTAATTAAAATAAATGAATAAATAAATAAATAAATAAATAAATATAAAAATAAAAAATCACCTTTCTACTGATGCACATATTTTATGCTTAAGATGTACACATCAAAACAGTTGGAATTAAATCTAAGATATAGGGAAGAAACTGTTTTTCTACATATTTCATGGAAACTCAAAGACTCGGTCCCTGCGATTTAGCAAGCTGCCTTGCAGGAATAAGTTATTCCTGCACTGCAGGGACCGTTCCTGTTCAGCACTGCAGCATGCCATGCATATGTATGAAGGCACACTGCTGTGCTCTAAAATGGACATGGTTCTGAGTATGAGCACAGGTGATGTATGTGAAAGCAGAGCTCTCACAACATACATGGTCCCTGCACTCCAGAATTGCCTTTCGGCAATTTTAAATGAGCAAGAACATTCGTAACACCCCCAACCTGTCAGGATAACAAATCTGGGTCAAAGTCATATGGGACAATCATTCCTACCAAGACAAATGTTGTCAGAATAACAGATGTAGCATAAGCACATAGTGCACACCTCCCAACCTGACAGAGTAAGGAATGTGGACAAAGCCAAAAGGGACAATCGTCCCACAAAGCAGAAAGTTGATAGATTAACTGGTTCAGCATTAGCAGGGATATTCTGGAGGGTACAAATAAAATAACACAACAAATATTTTTTTTTTTATAAATGCAATAAAGTTTAAGCGTAGCTGCATGCCCACTGCTTAGCTGTGCTTAGGCCAGCTTAAACAGCACAAGAAGTTAAATAGCAAGAGACATCCAGCATAAGCAGTGTTTCAATAGTGTAGTGGTTAGAGTGTATGCTTTGCAAGCAACCATTCCCAGTTCAATCCCCACTGTAACCAGTTTACATTTTACATATGAAAGCAGTATATAAACATTTATTTTTATAATTAGCTACTAAATAATATATATTTGTTAACCAGAGTCCTGCATTAGTTCCAGATGTGAGGTGTTAGTTTACTAAAGTTGTGAAACCCCCATATAAACACAAGTACCTCATTCAGTATAGTCAAACATGAATAAATGTAATGAAAGCACATTGGGGTATGTCAGGGACAGTAAACAGATTTATACTATGTAATGACTGATGAATCAATGCCATACAGCAGACAATCTATAAAATGAAAATAAGCAATGCTAAGCATTGCACAGCTCTACTTACCAGGTGTAAGCATTGTGTAAATATGACTGCTAAGCAATGATTATCCTAGCTAAGTAGACTTGTTCATTGGTAAGCAATGCTGAACCTGTCCCTTTAAGCACTGCCAACCTTAGCTAAGCAGGTTTGCCTGTAGCTTAGCTCAGCATATTCAAAACCATCCAATCATGGCAAAAGGTAGGAACTTGGCCATATTTAAACCCCACAGGTGGGAATACAGCTCATAACTGGTTGCAGCTTCCCACTGTAGGCAGTATGGCAGGAGTTGGTGAGGGCATGAGTTTCTGTGCACAGTGCTGGGGAATACAGGAGTCCAAGGTCATGGTAGGACACCTGGTATAAAACCATGATGACAGACTGCTGCAGGGCCAGTACCAAGGCTCCCAATATAAAGTGGAAGCCTGGGACCATCTCGCCCGTGATCTCACCAGTACCACTGGTATCCCTCGGACTGGTGAGCAGGTTCAGCACCACTATGCCGACTTAAAGTGGAGAAAGAGGGAGCTCTTGGATGAGTGGGTCCAAGAAGCAAGGCAGAGGGGTGATGTCTCAGCAGTGTGTAAGTACTCATACCAACAGCTGTTTAATAATGTCCAGCCTGTGTATATAATGGAAAGGTATGCCTAAATATTTCTCTATTTCCCTTACAGCTGCAGCTGAGCAGGCTGTGAATCAGGAAACCCATGCTAGTTGGCTGCAAAGACTGCATCACAAGGCTGGTGAGTAACAATCCTGCTTTAGTAGTCATACCAAATAAATATAAAGTAGTAGAAAGTCACCTGGCAGCATAAAAACTGAGTATGGGTTGTACTGAATAAACCAGACAATATGACAGTAATAGTCCCATATGGGTCATATTTAAATAAAACTGTAACTGCCTGGCAATTAAGCTCTAAATCCTGGACTGGTTGTGTTTACTCTGGTATTGTATGGCATTTATTGTTACATTCCCTGAATAGTAATGTTGTGTTAACCACTGTTACCCACACTGTGCTACATAAAAAAAAAATGTCTAGGAATGTCTGTATAAGACTGTTGTAAGTACAAGATCAGATTGTACAACCAAGAGAGACTTAGACAGAAAACACTGAAGAACTAGACAGCAATATCCAAATAGCACATGCTGGTGAAACTTAAAATTATTGCATTTTTAGCAGACACAGCCATGGTTCAAATCCTGGGAGTGGTAG
The DNA here is from genome assembly GCF_019279795.1 of Protopterus annectens. Taxonomy (NCBI): domain Eukaryota; kingdom Metazoa; phylum Chordata; order Ceratodontiformes; family Protopteridae; genus Protopterus; species Protopterus annectens. The sequence goes on along the minus strand of NC_056748.1, from coordinate 122,946,334 downwards.
TAAGCTGTATGCATAATCATACCTCTCAACTGTACAGATTTTTTCAGAATTTCCAAGTAATTGGCTCATATTTTCTGCCTGTTCCTCTGTCCCCCTGGCAAATCAGTGAGATGATCTCAGAATTGTAGTCACTAAATAATGATATAACATTTGATTTTCAGACCTCAAGACCTTCAGAAAATGTATATTAAAACAAATCCTGTCACTCTAGCAACTCTCCATGTTTATGAGAGCAATATTCCAAATATGTCCCTATTTGTGCCCCCATGTTGTCAAGCTTTGTCCAGACTGTGGGCATTAAGAGATTGAGAGGTATGTGCATAATATTAACTCGGAATCTGGGAATATGTGTAGAAACAGGTAGTGTTAACAAACATTCCCTCCACAGGTCTATCAAGTAAGAGATGTAGAATTTAGCTATAAGACAGTTGAAGTATACACTGTGTACAAACATACCACTGCCCAGACCAAGGCCATAGGGTATTGTAATAATACCAGTACCTTAATGATTATAGCAATGATCATTAAAGTTGTGAGTACTAAAAGGATATATAAGTTAATTGACATCCCTCTCTCTCCCCCCACCAGATCTGTAACAATAATCTAAATGCACAAATCAATGGGTATGTTTACACCAAACCTACTGTTGGGACATATGTCCTATTGTTCAATGAATATTGAAATGTGTTTCTATTAATGTTCCATGTTGAAATACTATCATTGGTATCCTGTTGCTATCGATGTAACCTGCATGCCATTGTAATGGCCACTGTGGCTCCATATATGCATGTGTTCTGTTTGCTATGCAACTGTTCCAAATCTGATGTTTTGGGTTAATGGGAATATCTATGCATGCTGTTATAACTAATCCTGGATTGTGTTGACTATTACTAACTCACATATTTTTTAAAACTGCAACACAATAGCATGTTTGGGAAGGCCAGTCCCAATGGACCCACCTCTCCCACCTCATCTTACCATGGCACTGGGCCCAAGCATGTCTGGGACCCACCCTGGGACCTCCTCGTCTGCTGGTCCTGCACCACCTTTGGGTGGAACCACCTCAGGGGATGGGGTGCATCACCAGCAGTCATGTCCGAGGATTGGTGCGTAGCGAGCTCCGAAGGAGTTTGGACATCTGCTGTGCCAGCATGAGGGCTGCATGGCATACATCCAAAGCTCGCTAAGAATGGCTGTATCTGAACACAGTCAAGGTCAGGAATTGTGCCAGACAAAACCCTGACTCCACAGCAATAGTGAAGGCACTGTGTGACCTCCAAGGGTTGTGTACATGAGCTGACCTTGCAATCCGGCAGAGTTGGGGGACATTTGTAGGGTGGAGTGACCAAATAATGGCAAGTGAAGATGGGCCATGCTAGTATACCCCTTCCAGGAATAGTGACTGCTGTAGTTCATTTAACAGGTGCTGCAACAATTCATCATGTTAAGGGTGTGCACACGTATGCAACCCACATATTGTATGCATCTCAATCAGCATCTGCACAACTAACACATTTGTTTGATACTGCATTTGATTGCACAGGTCATATATCACATATCAGGTGTGTGTAATGTTAACATATGCAGTATTGTGGCCCATTGCATATCATGGAAGAGGCTGGTATGTCAATAAGGGTGTGTACACTCCTCATAGCCACAGTAAGCTTTGAAGGTTGTCAGTGTAATTGGATTTTATTACTCATACATGCACTGATGATAATGAGATCTGCAAATCAGAGGTCAGGCATTCACTATTGACATCTGTTCTCATATCATCCCAGATATGTGTCAGACAAACACATAGGGGCTGTGAGCAACAGAGCAAACATAACTGCCACACATATACACATTCAGCAATGGTGTGCACACTCGTGAGGTATGGTGCACAATACATGCCAGATTGCTGAACAGGTGCACAGCAATACTGTGTACATGGGTGCAGTGTGTTCCAGGGGAAGGGGGCATCACCTACTAACACAACTCATGCATCACAGAGATGTATAATGTTGGTAACAAGGACTGAGTATAGCTACAGGGCATGCTGTTGAGTGCCATATGTCATGCATGTTCACTGTTGGGTAATGAGAGGTCTGTGTAATATCTTTGTGTCACCTCCCGTGTAAGTGTGTGTGTGTGTGTGTGTGTGTGTGTGTGTGTGTGTGTGTGTGTGTGTGTGTGCGTGTGTGTGTGTGCGTGTGTGTGTGTGTCTATTTGTGTAGAGGTAAGCAATGATGTACAGGTCTTAAATTATGTTTTTTCCCCTCACAGGTGGGGAGGTGGGTCAGGGTCCCTCCTGCAGGCAAACTGATGTTAGTGTCCATACAGACTCTAACAATGATGATAGGTATGGTAAGACAAAGGCAGGGTTGTCCGGGGCTGAAGCTGTGCCACTGGTTGACATCCCACTTTTATCCACCACATCTCCACACACAATCCCAATGCCTATACATACCCCATCACCAGTGGCCATAGATGAGGGACAGTTGGCGGGTGGTGGCATAGGACAGGACAGTGTGGTGACTATGGCAAGTGTGTCTGTACATAGCAGCCATAGCCTGATGACTGTTGAGGTATCACACAGGCAGATGTACAGGGATGCTCGTAGGAGGGCTGCTGGCCATCATGCCCCTAGCAGAAGTGCCACAGCAGGTGTTACCAGACACATGTTTCAGTCCATCATGGAGACATAGGCACATACGGAATGTTACACCAGACAGAGTCAGAGGCTCCAGAGGGCAACTCATTCTGCTGAACTTGACAACATCCATGATTTTGCAGGTGCCCCCTGTTATTTTGCAGAGGTCCTGGATTGACGGTTGGGTGAGATGGTGTTAGAGAAATGTACAAATTGTATAGTGTACAATTCTGCACCTAAAGGGTTAAGAGTTAATACATTTATTCTATGTAAAATGTATAAATACTGGTGGTCTCTGTAAAAGCTGCTGATGCCTGAAAGTCTGTTGTTCTTGCTATGGAATTCTGAGATAGGGGCCTCACACTAGCAACAGATAAATGCTGTGTCAAGAAGAAACAGTTAAAGGACCATTACTCAGAAACTGGGTTTGACAGGGCAAGCTCTGTGGTCTAGCTAAATTCTTAGAGATGTTTTTGTAAGTCAACAATTATCTGATAAGCACCTGCTGTGTACATGCAAAAAACTGTATAAATGCAGCAGGCTGAGCTATTGAAAATCAGACAAAACTTGTACCTACATGCTTTGTCTCCTTGCTGCAAGTAATAAAGGATGCCTTGCTGAACCTTACGTGAATTGATCTTTGTATTTTCTTTAACAGATTGGTCCTTCAAGCCGGAGCCCTCTCTTCACCTCGGATCAGATGGCCAGGTGGCTGAAACCGTACGGGGGAGAAACTAAATCAGTTCTTCTGCAATATAAAAGACCTCTGACTGAATTGTCATCAAAAGAGGCTAGTCACCTTCTGATCTGCGATTGAAGGATGGGTATCCGCAAATCAGTGGTCAATCACATAGGCTCAGGTAAGGTGGTTTTTGCTTTTCTGTTTTATTCAGTCAGGGACAGGAAAATGCATTAATTTCAGTTAGATTGTATTCTATTCAGTCAGGGACAAGAAAATGCATTAAATTCTGTTAGATTGTATTTTATTCAGTCAGGGACAGGAAAATGCATTTCTGTTAGATTGTATTTTATTCAGTCAGGGACAGAGAAAAACTGCAGTTCTGTCATAGACTAGGTGAACAGGATAGTAGAAGGTTAGACAGTCATTCTGAAGAGACTATAACAAAATCTGTGGTACACGTAAAAAATGAAGGTAATAGGTAGAATTACTAAAGGTAACTACGTAGTGAGCAAATGGGTAATTATAACTGTGGTGCAAAACATCAAAAGACCCACCATTAACAGAAGATGGTAAATATATGCAGGTACAGCGCACAGATAATGTTAGATATTTTACAAAATGGGTAACTAAGTATGATTTTGATGGAAAATTAGATAAATCCTTGCTTCTTAAACTAATAATGCAGTTAAAAGCAGATTCCAAGGGGCGAGTTAAAAAAACAGCAGCAATTAGGAATTCCCCAGGTGCACAGGTGGCTGGTGGAAGCAAATCGCAGAGACCAAAAAGATAAGAACTCTAAAACAATGTTTTTAGACAGGGAAGACAATCACTTAGTACTAGCTTCGGCACCCCTCCCCCACCAGTATATGGAACAAATAACCAGCATGAAGCACCTCCGCTATACCCTATGGGTTCAAAAGACAAAGACCCTGTGAGAATGAAGTTAGTAAAGGTTAGGGATCCCATAGGCACAAGGTCCAGAACAAAGGATATAGATAACGAAGACAAGAACATTGAGGTTTGGAGGGTGTTTAATAATGCACAAGCTACAACTGGGGAGGAAGAAATGTGCCTACTTTTTGAAGTACCTAATCCCAGAGCAGGTCAGGATAACCAAGACCCCACTTTATTAGTATATAGACCCTGGAGTCCCAAAGATTTTCGGAAGGCCACTGAGGGTATTCCTCACCCTAGGGTCAACTTTCAAAATTTTCAGAGGACCTGCAAGGTATGAGGTTAAGCTATAACCTAAATGGATAAGAGATAGAGAAAGTGGTAAGACAAATTATAGGTCCAGATTGGCACATGGTCTGTGGTAATTGGAATCCTTGTGATGCTCAGCAGAGACCCCTTCCGCATGACAACGCAGGATTAAATGCCCAGGTAACAGAGCTTACAAACCGAATTTCTGAAAAGTGGCGACCACGGGCAGACTGGACCTGCATTAACCAGTGTATCCAGCAAGAAGGCGAGTCAGTCAACCGCTATTTTGCTAGACTCATAGAGTGCTTTAATAATCATTGTGGGATGCAAATCCCTGACAACCAGACAGCAGACTCCCCCTATGAACAACAGTTAAAAAATGTCTTTCTGAAGGGGAGCAGTGCTCCTATTAGTAGTTTTATTACAAAACACATGGTAGATCATTGTACAAGCAGATTGCAACCACTGCTTGAGTATGCAAGGCATGCTGGGAGGCACCTTAATAGCAAAAAGAAAAAGAAAATGCAGGTATTTTCATTAAAAGACAGGGCTGAGGTATACGTGGTACAGCCAGGAAAAAAGGGCAAAAATAGGGAAGGTAGGCAGCCTGATCAATGGTCAGAAGATTTTGAGGGATGTAAAAAGAGAGGAGAATGTTTTAAATGTGGTAAGAAAGGTCACTTGGCAAGGGATTGCAAAAGGAATAATAGGTCAAGGACGGATGAACAAGAAGGTGATGACTGGCTATATGATAGTCAGGAAGCACAGGATGGTGAAGGGGATGACAATGAAAATGAAGTGTTTTGTTTGTCATTCAAAAGTTTATCCTAAACTCATTCAGTTTTACCTAGCTGCTGAAAATTCTACATAATCAGCAGCTCCTTTTTACTATCTCTCCTTTAAGAGAGATAGTAAAAAGGATAAGATGGGTTTTCTGGAATTCACCATCTCTGCTGGGAGAGGTGAACCCTCTTCTGACCCATCACATACTCACAGGGAACTAATCTAAGGGGGCGGCGAAAGCCAACACATTCCAGCTAGGCTTATAAATGCCTTCGGGCAGATAGCCTAGTACCTACCTATGAACCTATCTATGAACCTATGAAGTGATGAGGTATTGGACTTGGCGCTTCTGTGCTTGGAACTCTTTTTAGCAGATACCAAGCCAGACGTCACCCTTTTGGTGGAAGGGAGAGCGGTTAGCTTTTTGTGTGATTCTGGGGCTTCACGGACCCTGATACATCCCTCTGAATTACCGGAGTGTACACAGTCTTTGGATTACATATTTGTTAAGGCTGAAAATGGGCAGCTATACCGGGAGCATCTCTCACACAAAATTATGATTACAGATCCTGTAACAGGGTTGACACAGAGAAGCAAAATTGTAGTGTCTGCAAAATGCCCAATAAATCTCCTAGGCAGAGACTTTATGCATTTATTTGGCATAGCGGTGGTTCCGACTATACAAGGGATGCAAGCATAATGACAGATTGACATCTGCAAAGTGCATGATGCCTGCGTAGTGCAGTCAAGAGGTGAGATGTTTTACTGGTACAGTCAGGACCTGGTTACTACTGGCCCAGGGACTGTAACCAAAGAATTAATGGAGTTGGCCAATAGTAAATTTCCCTCGTTAGATATTAAGAAGCAGCCGTTACTGCACTGCACCCTGTATTTTTGTGACACACAACAGCCAGATGAAGACTACAGAGATAAGCTGTTTAAATATCCCACAGCAAGGCTAGTGTTACGTAACCTATACTGGGACACAATGGGAAATAGCATAGCCAGCTGCTGTCTGCCTAAAGAAATAACAGCACTTTACAAATCTGACCTCCTGCCACATGTAAGCCTCACTAAAGACAGAAACACAAAATGGGTAGAATTGAGCAGGAAGATTACTGGATGGGAAAAAGAGACCAGGGAGGTACTCTCGGAGCAGGGAGTACAGGTACAAAAATTGAACTGGGTAACTCAAACTAAGCCAGCAGTACACCTGCATTTTGCAAAAATACTTGACAAATACTCCTATTAAAGGAGGAAGACAATGCTCTGAAAGGTATTACAGGCAAACTGTGGTCCACAGGGAAATCAGATGTAGGCCTTTTTCACACGGCAGGACCAGTGGTGATTACACCAAAATCAACATTTAGACCTCAAAAACATCAATATCCACTGAGAAAAGATGCAGTGGCAGAGATAAAGCCCATTATAGCTGCACTCCTCAAAGGTGGTGTATTAATCGAATCTCCTAATTCACCATGTAACACACCTTTGTTTCTGGTTAAAAAGACAAATGGGGAGTGGCGCATGGTTCAAGACCTGCAGGCTGTAAATGAGGCAGTGATACCTAGGGCACCTATGGTACATGATCCACATACACTCTTAAATGTGTTAAAACCCCATCAGAAATACTTTTCTGTAGTAGATATTAGTAATGCATTTTTCTCAATTCTGATACATCCAGACAGTAGATTCTGGTTTGCATTTACATTTCAGGGTAAAAGATACACATACACTCAACTACCGCAGGGTTATTGTGAGAGCCCCACAATATTCTCACAAGAGATGTCAAGTAACTTAGCAAGATTTAGCCCACCGAAAAATAGTCAAATCCTGCTTTATGTAGATGATATCTTATTAGCAGCTCCCACTTTACAAGCTTGCCGAGAAGACATGCTAGCATTGCTACGATTTTTAGCTGCTGAGGGACACAAGGTGAATAAGGAAAAATTGCAACTTTGGAAAGAACAGGTCCGATATTTGGGCTATATAATATTTGATGGAGGCAGAACCTTGGATGAGGATAGAAAAATAGCTATTTTGCAGGGTCCAAAACCCATTACCAAAAAGGAAATGATGTCCTTTTTGGGCACGACTAACTTCTGTCAAAGTTGGATTCCAAACTATGCTTTGGAAGTGGCACCCTTGTCTGACCTCATATACAAAAAGCCTATGGCAGCACAGGACCCGGTGATTTGGACACTGGAGGCGGATTTAGCCTTTTGTAATTTGAAACAGTTAATAGCGTCCTCTTTTGTCCTGGGGTTACCAAATTATCACAAGCACTTTTTTCAAACCGTAGACTGTAAGCACGGCTACATGACATCAGTCCTGATGCAACAACATGGGAATAAGCAACGTCCCATTGCTTACTATTCATCACAGTTAGATCCGGTGGCACGGTCCTTAGCCCATTGTGTTCAAGCAAAAAGGCATACAAATGGCTACAGGGAAACTGGTCTGGCAGCTGCTACCTGGGTTACTTAGTCCCAGCTATCAGACATACAATGGCTTTACCTCAAGGGAAGATCCAAAACGTTTGAGAGGTAAAAAAGCCTACTAATCCAGTAGGCCAGATCTATGCATCATGGATATATCACCATGATCTGGCTCACATCAGTGACAAAGGACTGTCACACATGGACCTCCGGGATGACGTCATATCTTGGGCCAGCATAATACCTCAGTATGGAGCAGTAAAATCAATTTGGGAACTGAGAAAGTTGTCCAAGCTGCTTGAAACGCTGAGCAACGCAACTTTCTCTGCCCTAGAATTAGTGACTGATGAACTGACAGTTATGAGAGCAGTAGTGCTTCAAAATCGTATGGCTCTCGATTTCACCCTGGCGGCGAAAGGAGGTGCTTGCGCTTTAATCCAGGAGGAATGCTGTTCATTTATTCCAGACAATGAACACAAAATAAATAGCCATCTTGAAGTGATCCAGCAAGTATCTGCCTTGACCAAGCCAGGTCAAAACCCATTGACAGACTTTTTCCAGAGATGGTTTGGGGGATGGGGCAGTGTCCTGATGAACCTGTTGATCACCATTTGCGTTGGAGCAGTGATATTGATGTTTTGTGGATGCTGTTGCATCCCCTGCATGTGTGGACTGGTAAAAAGCACTATCGATGCCTCAGTCACAAAAACCTTATACCAACAAAGTACTGAATATGAAGAACTACTAAAATTGGAAGCAGAAAAATTGTTTTCTTGAGCCTAAGCCGAATGACTCTCTGACTGCAAGGCCCTGGATGGAAATGGTCAAGAGATGAAATAGACTTGTTTTAGACTCATTAAACAATAAGAATAAAGTATTAAAAGGGGGGAAATGTTAGAGAAACATACAAATTGTATAGTGTACAATTCTGCACCTAAAGGGTTAAGAGTTAATACATTTATTCTATGTAAAATGTGTAAATACTGGTGGTCTCTGTAAAAGCTGCTGACGCCTGAAAGTCTGTTGTTCTTCCTATGGAATTTTGAGATAGGGGCCTCACACTAGCAACAGATAAATGTTGTGTCAAGAAGAGACAGTTAAAGGACCGTTACTCAGAAACTGGGTTTGACAGGGCAAGCCCTGTGGTTAAGCTAAATTCTGAGAGATGTTTTTGTAAGTCAGCAATTATCTGATAAGCACCTGCCATGTACGTGCAAAGAACTGTATAAAAGCAGCAGGCTGAGCTATTGAAAATCATACAAACCTTGTACCTACATGCTTTGTCTCCTTGCTGCAAGTAATAAAGGATGCCTTGCTGAACCTTACGTGAATTGATCTTTGTATTTTCTTTAACAGATGGTGTGAATCCTCGACCATGCAATGTCTGTGTTGGAGCATATGGTGGGTGTAGGATGACAGCTGTACGTAGGTCAGCAGCACCAATAGGTGGAGGTCTATGTGGATGTGCGACAAGTCACAGCCGTTCCAGTAGTGGCAATACCAGAACCAGCACTCCAAGGGGGGTGCTGTCCACACCACAACACCACAACACAGCAGGCCACATACACATGGTCTTGGCCGGTCCCAACAGGCACCCAGATCCAGTGGACATTTGTCAGCATCAGGGGAGAGTACCATATCTGTGCTTGTACCTGGTAGTGCCATGGAAATCCTGGCAGGCACAGTTCTCATGTCCGTTACTGGACACGGTGAAGTGTACACCCTGCCATGTATGGTCTGCTGCTGCTGCTGTCCAGCAAACCCCTATATGGGGCAGCCACATGGCAGAACTGTGTGCAAACATACACACACACATCACCAACACAGCTAGGACACCTCTATACCTACACACACCACATCTGCACAGCCCAATTGATAAAGAACCCCCTAACACACACACAATGTCAACCAAATGGCTCAGCCTAGGTCTCTGGCAAACCCATAACACACCCTGTGCATACGAAGATACCTGTTCCACATCCCTGTCATCCATACCATTGAAGCAGGGACATGCTAATATGGTTCTGATGCACAGGGTGAATGTACTAAGGTTTAGCAGTGTAATGCTGTGCAACATGTTTTCAGCTGGAAAGTTTAATGTTTACATGTCAGGATGTGTAACTTTCCAGCCATGATGCATTATAGCTATTATTAACACTGACTGATTGTGGTCTCCATAACGTATTCAGTTTGTGTTGTAGGTGTCTATGTGTCAGCAGGATGTTGGTCTGCTGTTGTTTCCTACAAGGGGTATGGCACTGTGGTGACACATTAACTGTGTCATATCTTGGGTACAGCTGAACACAGGTAACAGGTCTGTATAACAGTTACTGCATGTGCCACATGGCTGATAGGTCTGAGTGGTGTATACAGATGAGTGCATGGTTGCTGATGTCAGCTGCTCTTCTACAGTGGACAATGGTAAGTGAACTGGGTGGCACATACCAAATGTTTGTGAATAACACACACACAGAGGCTTTGGTTTTGATGCAATACACAGAGAATACTGTACACATGGATGTACTTAATTTTGCAGTGAACTCATTTTAGCCTATGTAATTCTACCAAAACAAAATAGGCAAAACATTGCATCAGTAAATAATCAGTCTGCCAGTTTAATGCCATTGACAATGGTACTGGCAGGGTATATGTCCTCTTCCCCAGTGTAGTGCAATAGTTGGTATACATAGGTGTGCTGGTGTGTGTGGCACAGCCTTCCACTTTGAAGGATGTGGGGTGGCATAGAACCACACATAGTGTGATTGACAACTCCTTAACCTATTAACATAAACTGTAGAGTATTACAGCAGATTAAGCGAGGGGATGCACACAACAATAACCCCAATGAGGGTGGCTGTGCCCACAACATCCACACCCAACTATATATACCAACTTCAGTATCGCTGTACAGCTGTACAGTGGGGAAGAGGGCATTTACACATCTACTACTAATTTTGATGGAATGAATTTCGATGATTCCTTTGAAATGTTAGTGTTTGCCAGTCATTTCTCAGACAAATGACCGCCTGGGACTTGTATTTTGTGCAAACTGAAGTTGATCCCTTCACATACACACACACTTACTTGACAAAACTGAGAGTAGAACCCCTACCTGGGTATTTATTGCTACTAATGTGTTTGGCCTTAATTGCACACACCACACAGCTTTTAGGATGAGGTATGTCCCGAGTTTCTTGTTAAGTGAAGAACATCATCAGGCCTTGTATAGTATGGTAATGGGAGATGTACTGGGTGTTAATGAACAATACATAGTATGACATACTGTCATATACACATTGACAAACACATAACAGTCATAGATACATCTGAGAGACCTGGGTTTATCAGTGCTAACTGCTTTGTCAGTGAGTCCATTTTGTTACAGAGAATTTGTACACAGCCCATGCATCATTGGGCTGGATAGTGTAATCAGTTACCTGTATGGTTGATGGTAACAGT
>NC_056748.1:122867634-122932634 GCF_019279795.1 Protopterus annectens | reverse complement strand
AATGTATTGGAGAGGGCCGGAGTATACAAGCTTCTTGTAGTAAGGGGCCTGTCGTCGTTGTCCGAGCTTTCTTCATCATCCTCATCATTTTTGTTTTATGTTTATTTTCAATTGTAATTTCCTCGGGTAGCACTTGAGGTCCAGGATATTGTCTGCCATGTTGGCTCTCTGTGCCTGGATGTACGAAAAGCCTTTCCTCAGTACCTCATGGTGGCTTTCCGAAAAAACTCATGTGGTCAGGTTGAAAATGTCACCCACACAAGATGAAGGTCATGCGTTGATGTTGTCTTGGTCTAGGTTCTGGAGACAGGGCAAGTGGTTTGGGGGGGTTAGTCATGGCAAAATCACCACTGCTTCCTGTTCCCTCTCCCTCTGCCCTTGTGATTGTTGTTCCCCCTTCTCCCCTCATTATTGTTGTTATTGTGGTCCCAGCTGCTTCCATAGCCTCCATGTCTGAACATGGTGTAAGTCCTGGTTCTGGTAGTGAGTACAGCTGGAAATAAAAAAATATTGTTGTTATCATTTGCATTATTATTGGACCTGTCACTGGGATGCGGGATCTGGTAGTCCCCTCCTTGGTTGATTGTATAATCCGGTACAGTCTGGTTTGTACTGTTTTTGCAGCTGTGGTCCCATTCACTGTTCCTTGCACGGCTGGTTTTGGAGTGGCATTTCTGGGCTCCTATGTGTAGTTGTGGAGGTGATCTCAACTAGTGGACTTAGTGCTAGAAGGGATTCATCCTCTTGGAATGCTTTAAGTCCATTTTTTATTCCTTGGGATTCCGTTGTTGGCATTGAGTTGCTTGTGGGATATTCCTCTTGCCCCCTCCATGTGTTTCTGGAAAGTGTTGACTTAATTGGGTATGCATTACCCTCCTTTTACTGTTTTATGTCCCTGAGTAATTTGCTTTTTTTGCATTCAATTAATGTCGCCACATGTCTTGTAGTCCTGTGTGGAACATTATCCCACATTTCATGTGTATTCGTTAAATGTAGGTTCTTGCTGGATGCGTGTTTGGAGTTCATCTATTTGAATCTTGTAGGTGGCCATACCCTCAGTGTTGCTTTGGATAAGGGCTTTGATGGCCGCTAGACCAGATTCATTATATATTTAACTAGTTTGTTATATAACTGAGAGTCTGGAGAGGTTCTGTTAGGGAATCTGTTACATCTAAGACCCTGTGGAACTATATTTAGCTCCAAACATCTCTCCAAATAGAAGTTGTCACGTTCTAGGCTTTTGTATGTTTTGGTCAGTCTCTCAAACCTAGTAATGAGGGACCTAGTATTTTTTGAGATCCTCTTGTTTTGTGGGTAATATATTTGTGCTCCAGCAACTTGGAAAGAGTGACAGAAGGGGTTATTTTCCATCTGAGTAAGCAAAAGGCCCAGAAGATGCATGGTCCGTTCTTCCCTCCTGGTTCCGTTGTTACTTGTTGTGGCCATGGGTTTGGTGTGGTCGCAGGGTTCGGTATGGACCAGGGAAGTCCTTCCATTTGTCGGTGTTGAAAGGCTGTTGTTCAGGTTCGAGAAGAGATCCTGTGCCATCCCAATCCCTTCAGATAATTTCATAAGAACTGTTGTTAGATCCATTGGTGTCCTATTCATGGTTGCTTCTTTCATTGGCTGGCTACTGGAGCCTGAGTTAGGTGTTATGTCCCCTGCCATTTTGTCACGCAGAATAAAAGACTTACAACTGGTAAAAAAACACACTAAAAACGAAGATAAATTTCACTAACAAACTTCGTGACACAAAAGCATTCAAAAAGAATTAAAAGGAAAACATGAGCGACTCTTGTATTATTTAGCGCTTTCGTCTTCTTTAGTATCAAGACTTCTTCAGAATGACATGTTTCATTAATACAAGCAACCATTTTAACATTGTTTAAATACATTACTTCAAGTAGTTGATTTAAATGAACACAACAGTTACTATCCAATAATAATGTAACAACAGTAGTCTTGTAAGGTGCCGTGTGCATCTTCATTATCATTAAAAAGGTAGATCAATTAACCAGGAGGGGTGCCACGTGAATCCTGTAGTGTCGTGTGTATACCGGGGTCATGTGCAACATGTATACCTGGAACAGAAACTTGGAAAGAAGCCTGAGGTGTCATGTGCAAAGTGAGGTCATGTGCAAAAGAAAAAAAAAAAAAAGAAAAAAAACCTTTATATCTTTATAACACCCAGTCAGATTGCATTTCTGTACTTTCAGATACTATATGACATACTTCTGATGAAATCAAGTTAACTCACATTTCAATACTTTCAATCTCTATACCATTTTAAGGCACATTTGATGTTTAGGCTTTCATTAAGACCTGGATGACATCTGCTCTAAGTTCGATCTGCCATTTTAGCTCCCGGACTTGCAAGAGTGTGTTCACATCTGCTATGAACTCAGCTATTCATTCTAATGCCATAAACTTTAAGCTTGTGAACTTCAGGCAGTGCGTGCTATGTTTAGCTAAGGCATTCAGCCTGTCCTGTTTGCGGATTACTACGGTGTGTTCCTTTCTGTGGTCATGTAGTTTTCTGTTAGTTTTTCCTATATAAAATCAGACACAGACATCCTCCAGAGAGGTCTCATAGAAATGGATAACTGGTGCCAGAGCCATGGCCTTAAGCTAAATGCCAAAAAATGTATATTCATACCCTTTGGGAAAAACAAGGTAACCCCTAATTACCACATAGGTGGTAATCCATTAAACACGGAAGAAGTTATCAGGGACCTGGGGACCCAAGTTGACAGTAACCTCTCTTTTGACACTCACATTGCCAAAGTGGTTAGGAAGACCTTCTACATTGCCCACCTGATCATGAAGGGATTCACATCCAGATCAGGAGAGGTCATTGTACCCTGTACTCTTCACTTATCAGACCAATGATTGAGTACAACGCCCCATTCAGAATGTACCTTACCCGACACCTGCAGCAGTTGGAAAGACCCCAAAAGTTCCTCACCAAAAGGATAAAGGGGCTCAAACATATGTCATATACTGCCCGACTGAAGAAACTCCAGCTCTATTCAGTCGCATACCATCTGCTCAGAGGTGATCTGTGCCTGACATACAAGGCCATGTCCAACCTGGAATTAATGGACATGCTCCACCTCAAAAAATCCAAATCCACCAGAGCCACGAGAGCAAGAGGCTTAAACCTCAACACGGATATAAATAGAACGTGCTGGAGGGACAGATTCATCACCCAGAGACTCCCTACACTATGGAACAGAATCCCAGTCCATGTGAGGCAGAGCCCCTCACTGACTCTGTTCAAGAGAAATCTTGATGAGTGGATGGTAGATCGTAGGTTTACCCCGGGAATCATCTCTGTGTTACTGCTGGACAGAGGCACAGCAAACTAATGGGTATAGTATTCTCATCCTAAGGGGTGGTGAAAGCCACACACACTTTGGCTAGGCTTATAAATGCCCTAGGGCAGATAGCCTAGTATGAACCTATGAACCTATAAAAACTTTCACAGCTTACACAAATAGTGCAGTAAATGACATTTTTAGAGTAGCAGTCAAAGTGGTCATGAAATCAAACAGTTCTACTGCAGTGCGGGAAAGAGATGTTATTGCCCTTTCATACAAAAACACAGGCCACACATTTGCCACTGTCATACAACCCAGGATCTGTTGCTATCCCTTCCTGTGAGGATGGGGATTTGTTTTTCTCAAATGAACATCCTAGGGAAGAGGTTCATTTGAAGCAAAAATTTGGGGCTGCCCCAAGTAGAGTTGCTAAGCCTTTCACTCCCTCGAGGATGTCCCAAATTTTGATTATGACTCTTCTAATTCCAAAAATGTCTCTTTTTCATGAATTGTGGGTGTTGACAACTGAAATCCAAATAATTATTCCTAAAGGTGGGCTTGCGGTAAATATTGGAGTTGAACCAGCCACTTTCTGGGTCTATTGTAAGGTGGGTGTTTAGAAACTGGCTTGCTGTACTGATGTGTCCCACTGTGAGGGTCAGCAAGTCCAGACTGTGGAAGAGGGTTTCTAGGAAGCTGTTCAGGGAAGGTCTGTCACCCCTCCAGACAAAGAAGACATCATCAATGTAACATCTGTACATCATGGTGTTGTTGAAACCGGGAAGCATTTCAACTTTTTCCATTTCCCAGGTGCTGAGGACTAAGTTTCATAAACTGGGGCCATCTTAGACCCCATGGCTACTCCTTTCTGCTGATGGTAAATTTTTCCATTGAACTGAAAGAAGTTATTCTTTAATACTGCTTCTGTAAGCCTGCATACAGTATTAATCTTAGTCACACTCAGGTTGGAGTGCCTGCTTAAGTATTGTCTGGTAAGGGTCAGTCCTCTGATGTGGGGGATGTTCATGTAGAGTGCTTCTACATCTAAGGTGACCAAAATATATTCCCCTTCTTCCAGTATAAGTTTGGAGATATTGCTCATAAATGCCCAAGAGACCTTAGTGTAATATTTGCTGCTTTGAACAATCGGGTTGAGGATGTGGTCAACATACTGAGATATTTTTTCAGTTTTTGTCCTCCAGTTTGAGACCACGTGGTGGAAAGGTGGATCGTCAGGATTTTTGTGTACATTGGGGATTCTGAAAAATTTCCCAAGGCTAGGTTTTGTGACCAGCATAAAATCATTTTCATCCGGCGTGATCTCATCCTTTAGGTACAGTTCTAATAGGAGGTTGTCGATTTGTTTAAAGTATTGTTGAACCTGCTTGATGCTGATTTTTTGTAGAACTGGTCATCAATAAGCGATCTCTCAAGCGTTTGAATGTACATTTCCTGCTCCATCACTACTGTCCCAGATCCTTTATCTGCCTTCATGATCCGGAGGGATTTGTCTTGGCTGAGTTCTTTCTAGGCTTGTCTTTCTTCTCTGTTGAGGTTTTGCCATTTTGTGGAGGGCTTATCATAAAGGAGTTTCCTGATATCCCTCTCAAAGGTTCTTGCAAATTGGCCCAACGTATTGGAGAGGGCCAGAGTATACAAGCTTCTTGCAGTAAGAGGCCTGTCATCATCGTCCGAGCTTTCTCCTTCATCCTCATCATTCTGTTTTCAATTGTAATTTCCTGAGGTCCACAATAATGTCTGCTGTGTTGGCTCTCTATGCCAGGATGTATGAAAAGCCTTTCCTCAGTACCTCATGGTGGCTTTCTGAAAAAACGCGTATGGTCAGGTTGAAAATGTCATCCACACAAGATGAAGGTCTTGGGTTGATGTTGTCAGGGGCTAGGTTTTGGAGACAGGGCAAATGGTTGGGTTATTCACGGCAGAATCACCACTGCTTCCTGTTCCCGCTCCCTCTACCCTTGTGATTGTTGTTCCCCCTTCTCCCCTAATTATTGTTGTTATTGTGGCCTCAGTTGCTTCCCTAGCCGCAAGGTCTGAACCTGGTGTAAATCCTGGTTCTGGCAGTGAGTCTGGCTGGAGATAAAAAAATATTGTTGTTATCAATTGCGTTATTATTGGACCTGTTGCTTGGATGCAGGGTCTGGTAGTCCCCTCCTTGGTTGGTTGCATAATCCGGTGCAGTCTGGTTTGTACTGCTGTTGCCGCTGTGGTCCTGTTCACTGGTGTCTAGTCTGTATCCTCTTTTTGAATGCTTTTTGTGTCACAAAGTTCGTTCTTAGTTAGTGAAATTTATCTTTGTTTTTAGTGAGTTTTTTTACTGGTTGTATGTCTTTTATTCTGTGTGACAAAATGGCAGGGAACATAATACCTAACTCAGGCTCCAGTAGCCAGACGATGAAAGAAGCAACCATGAACAAGACACAGATGGATCTAAATCCAGTTCTTACAAAATTGTCTGAAGGGATTAGGATGGCACATAATCTCTTCTGAAACCTGAACAACAGCCTTTCAACACCGACACACACACACACACACACACACACACACACACACACACACACACACACACACACACACACACACACACACACACACACACACACACACACACACACACACACACACACACACACACACACACACACACACTTGCCGTATCTGGGATTAGAACTCCTACCTAACTAGCATATTACACTATAGCATTATGCAGTTATCGCAAGCACCATAGAGCTTATGGGGCTGAGACTTGGCCAGAGGGTTATTTCAAGGTGACTGACATCAGCATGATTGCTAACATGGACAATGAGAAGTACAGTGTGTGTGACTGGGCCATAAACCATTCCTCTGGAAATACACACACAACACTCAGTCACACACAACTTTACATTTGACAGGACTGGGTATACAAATGCTAGATCAATACTGATTTGTACTATCATGCCACACAGTTATCACAAGCACCACAGACACTATAGGGCTGAGGGCTACCAAAGGCAATGTCTACAGTGATTGACATCGGCACATCATGTGATATTGGCCAATTGGACATGTGGTGAGTGGGACAGGCCTCATGATGGAAATCTCTCTGTCACTGTCTGTCTCTCTCTTCCCCACATCTCTGTGTGTATGTTTGACATATTATAGTGTGTTGGCTTTGGATATGTGTGAGTATTCCTATCCAATGTGTGTGCAAAGCATGAATGGTGTGCAGTGTGGTGTATGTGCACAGATATCTGCGACTGACAGATATGTATAGTCCACTGTCATTGTCAGTCATGGGCTTCATTTCTCTAAGTGTAGGAGCATGCCCACTATGACCTTCTGTACTGAGTGTGTGAATCCATTCCAGGTAGGTTGTACTTTTATACACCTACAGCTGGTGATCTGTTTCTGCAGGATATCTGTAGGTAGGTTGACAATATGGAGTTGCAATGGGCGAAAGATATTGGGATACTGTAACTATTGTGTCTGTGCTGCTTGTGTTACATGGTTGGTGTTAGCAGAGATATTCAGACATATGTACTGTTTTACACTGGTGTTGTATTATGTCATCAACTACTGACTGATATACTTATTTGCTCACAGTTATTTCCTGGGAAACACAAGATGAATGAAGCTGTGTACAGTATTGTGGTCTGCAGCCTACATATTCTTACACACTCATGCCATTCTGGACGGGTAGCTGCAGACACTTGCTGATGGGTCTGTGTAAATGGTCCAGCACCTTGGTACTGTGGTGGCTGAGGATCCCCTGCTTGTACATATATTGACGTAACAGAATGGCCATATCCTGCTGTGCCCATAACTCTCAGCTGTACAGGTTCACCCAGGTTACCCAGAGGCAAGGCTCATATATCTGGCCAGTTCCCCTTCACATTACTGGGTTTGCAGGCAGGCATAGTATGGGCACACATCAGAGTTTCAGACTTCAGACACTCCATGTCGTCCATGCTTCTACACCCCCACTCTGTTATTCTATCCTCTACCTAACATTATCCGAGCGATATCCGAGAAGTATTCCTATAGTTGTCCCTTCATCCCAGCAGTATTTAGGGGTTGGTCCGCAGTTCATGCTGTAGGACATGGTGGGCATGCTACTGGGATTTGGCAACATGGCCTTGCATTTGTGTTCTGTGGACTGTGTTATGTTGTTAGTTGGGACCCCATGAGATAACATACATTGGCAGTATGGTTGAGGCACAGGCCTTTGACAGAGGACTGTAGGGAATTTGGTAGTGATGCAGGCCATCTGTAGCAGGCCAGTGCATTTTGTCACTCCTACATTCCCAGGCTGTGAGCCACTGGATTCCTCTGGGGTGGTAGGGTAAGTGTGCAAGGTGTTAATGGCAATAGTTCCTGTCCATATTAATCCATTGGTCTGGATGCTGGCAGGGTGCTGATTACAGCTAAGGACACACCTGCATGGGACACCTCTTCAGCATGCTGCATTCTGTGGGTATTCCCATACAGAAGTGGGGGGGGTCATACTGTACTCACTACCAACAGCAGGGATATGACCTGTGATAAACATGTGGCTGATGGTGGGGTGAGCTGAGTGCATGTATGATATGGAAGCTTCTTGCAGCTGACTCACAGATATACCTGGGACATTCCCCTTATGGTGCCTTTGTGGGGACATAGGCAGTCTCTCATTACTTCATAACTGTGCCTTTTGTTGTCTGCCAGTGATTGGCCAGACTACATCAGTATTCCATACTACACAGACAACTAATGTGCTGCTAACCTGTATGTACAATTCCAAAGATGTGTGCAGTTGACAGTTAAATTTTATGTACTCTGTCTAGGGTACTTCCACCTGTGTACTGTGTGTATGTCTGTGCCCACATTCATGGCATGTTCATCTTTCAGATGGTGACAGATATTGACATCTGGACAGTGAATATGGATGACTGCTGAATTGGGTATCGCTGGGATACATTGTGGTCGGCACTGCAGTTCTCAGAACATGGCCCTGTCATCAACAGCACTGGCCATAGGCTATCAAGACACAAACCTCCATGCTGACCATTTCTACACAATATAGAACACACAACAACCTAACACATGGACCCCTGCATATCGTACACATGCAACAATCTATTCTGTAAATTGGGCCAGCTCAGGTAATCTGTGCTCCACTGTTATTAAACCCACACATACATGTTACTGCATTTATACATAGGATTGTGGGTGGGGGCACACCTGACAACTGGAAATATTTGCTATGACTGTACTGGTATTTCAGGTACTCTGTTGGCTTTCATTTTGTTTTGTATTCTGACTGATCATGCAGTGGCATATCAGTAGAGTACAGATCTTAGGTTTTATTTACCTATATTTCAGTTTCAGACTTCTTACCCTTCAGAACTAACATACAACTGTCAGACCTGTTGTAGTCTGTCTGTGTAGGTCTGGAGGGGGGCTGTTCACCATTGCCATCAATTGGATGCCTTAGCACAGCTTTTCTTTATGGTCATCTACACCTGTCATGCTGGCTGAGGCTGGTGTTGGGAATGTGAGCCTCACTGACATGCATGTGTGTGTCCTATGGACACACATTTGGACCACCACATGTACTGAAGTGGGATTTGTCACCTTGTCTAGTACTGCCTACTTTGTTGACACCAGTATTTGTTATGGATTTCATGTTGCCCATATAGGTGTCCACTATCTGCTGCCATCCCATTCAGCCACCCAATTCCCTTGCGTGCTCACATCCATACCATAGATACAACTAGCAGAACATACTACATTCAGCAATTGATAGGAAGAGTGACTTACCTTGTGGCTGTGCCAGTACTGAGGATGGTCCTGGAGGGCTGACTATGTTGGGTGCACATAGTGCACTCCCTATACATGGAAAAGCACAGGTAGTGTCATGTTTGGCATCCCTTTTACTGTATGTGCGAGTCAGAGAGAGGTGTCATTTCCTGAGTCTCTACCATGTCAGTGTATGTGCTATTCATTGCTTCTTTGCCAAAGCCTGGGCATACTGGGCACACCTCCTTCTGCCTACATGGGCAGACTCAGGTTGTTCCTCCTCCGAGTCCCTCTGTGCCTGTGATGGCCTTGGCAATGATGGGGGGCTGTGTGGCCCTGCCCTGTGCTGTTCCTGCTGCAGCTGTTTCCGCAGGATCATATTGTGTAACATGGCACATACAATGAAAATTTGTGTACATGTAACTGGAGAGTACTACAGGGCTCCACCGGATATGTCCAAGCACCAGAACCGTGACTTGAGCATCCCAAACACACGCTCTATTATGATTCTGGTTTGTACGTGTGCCTCATTATGGAGTTCTTGTTCGGATGTGTGTGCATTTCTGATGGGTGTCATCAGCCACGGCTCCAGTGCATAACCAGCATTCCCCACTAGGTGGCCATATGGGATGTCCCCACTGGCAAATTTCTGGTACAGCTGTGTCACATGCCAGATATGGGAATTGTGATAGCTTCCAGGGCTGCCAGCACACACATTCAAGATAATGCCCTGGGCATCGCACATGACCTGGCAGTTGATGGAGGGGAAGCCCTTGCGGTTTATGTAGACCCTACCCTGCTCGCCGGGTGGTGCTTTGATATGCATGTGCATGCAGTCTATAGCACCCACTACCTCAGGGTATTCTGCTATTTGGTGGAAGGGACGCATATTGCTGTTCAACACCTCACAGGTGTTGAGGAAATATATGTGCTCACTGGCATGTGCTGACGTGGCTTTCAGGAGCTGGTGGAGTATCCTGGCTACTGATGCCTGTGAGATCCCCATGATATCCCCAGTTGGCCTTTGGAAGGTACCTGTGGCTAGTAGTCTTAACCCTACACATACCTTGGTATCCACTGGGATGGGTTCCCCTCAGTTGGTTCTGTATGTGAGGCGTGGCCGGCACAGCTCAACAATTTACTGTAGAATGTCCCTGTCCACCCTATTGTGCTCCACTATCTCCAACTCATGTAGCCCTGGTAGGTTACCCTGGGTCTGTACACTCTTCTCCTCCTCTTCACTGTGGGTTGATCATCAGCATTCACATCCTCACCACCCTCAGTCTCTTCCACATATTGATGTATGAGAGCAATAACAGCCCCTAATGTTTTGTTAGTTTTGTCAGGTAATATTTCCCCATCTATGTACACCGGTGGTGTAGAGTTTGTGGGAAAAACCAGAGTGGAAGGTGTTTGCATAGTTTATAGTAGTGTGCTGGACTGGGCTGCTGCCTGTGTAATTGGCTGATTCTGATACATTTCACCTGCCGGCTATGCTAGTTCTCCTTGATAACTTTCTTACTGATGTTTTCCCTTACCACTGCCTTCCCATTTAGGCCCTGAGGCGCGCTGCATATACCCAGTGCCCAGATGTGAACAGAGCTTCTATTTCCTATTTTTTCTTTGTATGTTTAAAACCCGGTGCGTGGCACGCACACCAGTTTAGACAATGTAAACACTGTTAGGCAGTCTCAGGCCCCCCCCCCCCCACCTTAGCTGAGCTTAGCTAAGGACAAACATGGGTCACAGAGCTCCAATAAGCTTACAGCATGCATGACACTCCCTCTTATGAGGTCATCTAACTCTTATACCATGATGTTGCTGCACCTACATGGTTGGGTGCAAGCTAACACTGACAGGAAATCTGTGATTCAGTATCAATCCCCTCATTTGTATAAAACTGACTGCTAATGCATGGTTACAAAAATGACACTCAGCCTTCCCCCTTAGCAACCCCTATTCCATGGTATTGTTGTCTTATGCATGCCATTGACTATTACGGCAGAATGCTGATTTGGGTTTAAAAGCTTATTTCCAACTTTTTTCCTTATTTTCGGGCCGATCCCATTTGCGCACCACTGTCCCACGCTTAAAAGGACGAAATCCGCCAAAAAAATTAAAAGTTATTTTTTATAATTTTGCAACTATTTCCCATGCCAATGGCCATATATTTGGCCATTGGAATGCCTACTACTTTGAGTACATGCTTTCTTTGGAGCTGTCATGCCTCTGTTTTGTAATTTGCATAAATGTATTCGGTTAGTAACCGAATATATTTCTGCAGGTTGCACTATTCCTGCACAAACGCCTGCCTGCTTCCTGGATCGCCAATTCACCTAATTTGCATGGTTTTCATCAGCAAATAGGGTAATTAGCATACAGGAACTATGTCCGTGCAGGAATAGTGTAGGCGCGCTCATGCACATCCTGGGAGCTCGTTCCTGGATTGCTCGTCAGCCATATTGCGTGCAGCAGCTCTTGCACTATTCCTGCACACTGTGCAGAGCTTGCTGAATCCCATTTATTTTACAATTCTGAATTGGAAGGTGAAATGATTTAAGGTAATGCAAACATTGTTACCAAAAAGGATTCTCATACAAGTCAGATGAATCTGTGCTGTACTGTTATATTCTACATTATTATACATGAAGATTTCTTTTAAGTATAACCCACATAAGTATATGTGCTGCTTTAAACTATTTCTTCAAAAAAGCTCTGAGAAACCTAACCAAATCAAGAAAAAGTTTATCCAAACTTCGCATTGCAAAGGAGATATTTCATGATCTGCAGTATTCATAAGACACTTAAAATGTATATCAGAAGATGTTTCTTATGAGATATCCAGTTTCTATTTCCACTTAAAAGCTAGAGCTAACAGTTATGGTCATGTGCAAACTGAAATGTATTCAGTATAGGAATATCCTGACTACAGTGAGGAATATAAAGTATGCTGTGGGAGAGTTATGCCAATACAGAAATAATTAGTAATATTTCAGCTGTGTTTCACAGCAGGGATTTCTCACAGCATTTATAACAAGACTGCATGTCAGTAAGATCACCTCCAACATTTCCCATGCGGTAAAAAATTAATTTGTTCTACTTTCCTTGTAGAATAATAGAATATATGAAGCATATCAAACAAGCATGTTTGCTAGCATTGACATGTTAAGCATTTATTTGTGGCAAATCCAGTTCTAATTTAAAAAGCTACGTACTGGTCACATATCCACTGCAACCTGATTGCTGAAATTTTTGGTTGACTCATGGAGGGTAGATTTAAACATACAAACTAAACGGGCATTGTTATCAGTGAAATCAAATTAGTTATTTGATTCAGGTATATATTTTCCTTTAAGTGAAATTTTGAACTTGATCCATCATCTGCCACAATTTACATTGGGGTAAAACATTTGCATAACATTACACAGTCTTTCTATTTTCATACAGAAGACTAGCTTGTTTTAAGTTTTCCAAGGCCCGAATACCTCTAACCTCTTTATCATTTGTATTGTATAATGGTTATCAGATGCATGACAAAGTTTTAATATTCAATGAAGCATAATGATTGTTTTGCGATGGTGCATAAAATTAAATTAAGTAATGCAAATCAAGAGTTAGCCTTCATAAATATTAACTACACAAGTAACAGTATTTATTCAAAAACATCTTTGAAACATAAAATTTCACTTTGTTGCCCTAAACTAAATATATCAACCGCAAGACTGCTAGATCTCTAAGTAGGGGTCAAAACCATACTACGGATAATGAAACAGTAGTATGTATATAGGGTCTATATTATGATATCACACGCTCGGAAGAGTGAACAACACATAATCAACCCCATGTAAGCGAAAGCTTACAATGTCGAAACTTCAATCACTGTTCTGAAACAAACAAAAAAAAAACTGTAAAACATTATATAATGTGGGGGGGCTTTGCCTCCCACACCCCCCCACATCCCCCTACTTAAATATACCAACTCTGAGATCACACTGCAGTGCCGAAAAGGCAAAGTAGCGAAAGCAGCCAAACAAATTCTTTCCTAGGGAAAGAATTTGCTGAAAACCCGCTACACTATTTTGCCTTTTCATGCTTTTCAGTTCGACAAAGACACATTCGACAACCTGCATCTGTGACAGCATAATAGGGAGCCTGTATATCAATATATTTGTGTGTTCCATCTGTCTCTGTCTCACTATATATATATATATATATATATATATATATATATATATATATATATATATATATATATATATATAGTACAGTTCAGACCATTTTCAATTTCTTACTTTGCATAAGCCTTCATAACTGGAAAAATAAACATTTTGAAAAGACCTTAATACAGAAATATATCTTGTCATAATTTGGTACATATTGAATAAAATAATAAAAATGCAGTACAGATATATACATGCAATCTCAGCATCCACGCATAGATATTAAAAATCAATAGCTATCAAATTCATATTTGCTAACGTTTTCCTAAAAGATCAAAAAACTCAAAGGATGCTAGTCAGTTCATCAATCATAGTTAAGCAGATTTTGCACAAAGCATATGTCTACACTATAAGAGACTTAGGATACTTATTAGAGGAATGACTATCAAAATATCTTTTTTATTTTGTCATATGAGGAATAATTCAGAACGACTTGCAAATAAGCTTCTCTCCAGCTATTAGAATCCTCACATAATTAAAAATCTTATAGGCCAGCATACTAAAATTCAATAATCCTGACTACATGCTTTCATACATTTAGTCTCAAAACCTTGGGATTATATGCTCAAATTTTATTTCTAATGCAGTCTATTAGAAAGACAAGATTGAAACTACTCTTTATCAAAGTCAAAGTGTCAAAGGGCATGTTGGAAGAATGTAAACAAACACTATACACTTTCAAAGGCATTTCAATCCCATACTCTGGGCAACTCTCCAACATAACTATTCTTACTCCAAGGCTGCATTAACCTCAAAGACAGATTCAGAACTGGTGAGTATTTCATTACAGTTACCATTTTTGGCAATACAGAACACAGCATGTAACACACTGGCAGTAAATTAGCCCGTCCAGGCAAGCTAAGTGAGGTACTGAGAGTTTGCCTACTTTACACATTTAACCTGAAATGAGGTAACCAATGGATGTATCATGTTCCTCAAGTATAAATAAAACTAAAAAAGACCACAACATCATTTTTGTAAATTTGTTTGCGTCACTTTGGTGTTAAAATGTGTTGCCATTGAGTTGCCAGCCTTTGATCAATATTGTATATATCTTTGATCATTTTAGAACCATAACAAGTTTAGCTTTGGTAATATTTGTGATAACTGCAATTGAAAAGGCTAATACATGGAATACCAGTTCAGAAAGCAGTGAAAAGGAAAATAGCAAACCATGGCTTCTCTCTCATTTAATTGTATGACCCACCTAGTCCACATGGCATCTAATATATCAACAAGAAGGGCTTCTCCTTCGTCAACCCACAGTGCACAAGGTATTCAATACAATGTGTCTACCAGTCAGGCAGTTCCCATGGTTCCTCATATTTGGCACCCATGCAACCTGTACCAGCGTTTCATGCAAGGTTACTTCCAACAAAGTCATCTAGTAGGTAGGTAGATGCACTAATTGTCCCTATAAAGTTTTCTGGGTGTTATACGTGTTGCAAGATACACCATAGAACCATGGCTGATGACCCCAACCACAGACCTCAGATTGTGGCACAGATGGCATATAATACCACACTGCTGTAGACATATGACACTGTTGAGAATGTGTTCAAGCTGCTGAAGGCCCACTTCTGTTGTTTGGATTCATCTGTTGGTGCACTGTAATATGCTCTGGAGTGCCACAGCAAGATATCTGTGGTCTGTGCCACACTTCATAGCATGGTGTTGTGAAAACAATTACAATATGGGGGTACCATAACACTGCCTGGCATAATGGGACGAACCAGGTCAGGGGTCATTAGAAGAACCAGCTATGACAGGTCTATCTGCAAGTTAGAGGTGGGTGCCCTATGTTGTGACAATGGCAAAGAAGTGGCATTTTGTCTCCAGCTATGGGCTGTGACAAGCAAACACAGAATAAAGGTGATTAATCCAATAATACAGTCAGGCTATGCAGTACAGCATTTACTGGTAACATAGTGCATTAAACATTACCATACTCACACAGGCTGAAAGGATGGACATGGCACAGACATCATCCTTTGCAAAGGTGGCGAGGGGTACTTTGACAGAGGAAAGCAATGCTAACATAGGTGAAGGGATCAAGGGTGGCAAATACAATATATAGTCACATGAATAGGAGGTTGACTGAATCAGAGATCAGATTTTCCAGTGATGGGGTGGAACTTTGATGGGTGGTGTACCATGTACCCCACAGTATCAGGACTGGAGGCATCCTATTAAAAGGATGGATTACTGCATCAACAGCCTGTACAGGAACCCCACTATAGACCCCTTTGTGGTATTCCAGTAGAATGTTGGTATTTGTAGCTCCATTAATGGGCATGGGTAGGTGTCATGTCACCTGTGGTAGGAACTAAGTTGTTGGATGTTGTTGAACTGCAGGAGCATGAGTGGCTTGCCCAGTGGGTTATACCTGCAATGGAGCTGGGAAAATGTTGGTCATGTTCATGGGAGCATAGTAGACAGTGTGAGGGATGAAGACATCTACATACTAGTGTGTGCTGCCTGCTTTAGCCTAACATTCAATTATGCACTGCTTGACTGTCCTCTTTCAAGATCATGGTGATCAACTGCTCATAGTAGGTATAGATACATCAATGGCTACTATTTGGGCCATCACTGCCTTCAACAGGTGCACCTGTTCTCAGTCCCTGAATGTCATTCCACTCTGCATGTGTATCAGAATGTCTTACAGTCGCATTGGTTGCAGGTCCTCACACAGGCCACACAACACAGTTAATACTTATGACATGATGTGAGTACTGGCTGCTTGAGCAGAATCACAGACCTGCACATCTTTTGACTGATACCACAGGTAACATGTCTGGTAAAACCATGCCACTGTGTCATCAGACTGTGCCACGTACATAATGCCATCACCATCCACCAGTGACCCGCTGAAATTAGGCATGCTCTAGTTTGTTGTGCTGGATCCTCACCCAGTGGAACCTGTGAATACATGCAGATAACATATCTGTGCTAATGCTGTATTATATGTGTGACTCTCATCACCACAAGGCATACAGACTGCTACATGGCAAGAACATACATAGCTCATGGGCACATATGTACTTTGTGGCACATGTTACTGCTGTTACAGCCCCAATGTCCCTGGATGACTTACATGCATATTTGTTTGAGTAACCCACTCACAGGTTCAAGTCGCTGTCTTACATGAATGGTATATGCTACTACTCACATGATAAATCAGTCAGTGGATGTGCACATCTTTGATCCAATTAGACTGCAGTTGGGGTACCAAGAAAAATCTACTCTGTCAGCAGATGGCAAATGGTTGCAGGGTTTGTAAAAGGCAGATCATGTCTCCTAAACCTGATAGACTTCTTTGAAGCTGTCACCAAAGCCGTAGATGAGGGTAAGGTGGTTCACATAGCCTATCTAGATCTCCCCAAGGCTTTTGACACCATCCCCACTCTGGAATTATAGATAAACTCACTAAACTAGGTATAAATCCCTATGTCATAAGATGGGTTGCCAACTGGCTCACTGACAAAACCCACACTGTGAAAGTAGCAGACTCAAAATCCAACTTCAGACCAGTGACAAGTGGTGTACCACAGGGTTCAGTCCTAGATCCTCTCCTGTTTGGTATCTACTTCTCTGAAGTACAGGCTAACACAGAACGTCTTTGGCTAACAAAGTTCACAGATGACTGCAAACTAGGAGCCATAATCAAAACTCCTAACGATGTGGACATCCTACAAAAGAGTCTCACTGAGACAGATTCCTGGTGTCAAAGCCATGGCCTCAAGCTGAATGCCAAAAAGTGCATTGTCATCCCTTTTGGTAAAAACTCTGTACCCATGAACTACTACATAGGCGGTAATCTACTTAACACCAAAAGTGTGATAAGAGACCTTGGGACACAGGTGGACAGTAGTCTCTCCTTTGATAATCACATCACCACAGTAGTCAGGAAATCCTTCTACATGGCACACCTCATCACAAAAGGTTTCTTATCCAGGAAAAAAGAGGTCATTGTTCCCCTCTACTCATCACTCATTAGACCCATTATAGAGTACAACACCCCTTTTGGTATGTACCTCACAAGACATCTACAACAACTGGAAAGGCCACAGAAATACCTCACAAAGAGGATTACCAGCCTCAAACAGATGCCCTATGCAGACCGTCTCAAAAAACTCCAGTTTTACTCTGTTGCATATCGCCTACTCAGAGGCGATCTCTGCCTAACATACAAAGCTATGTCAAACCCAGAGCTGTTGGACATGCTCCACTTAAAGAAATCCTAATCCCTCCAAGCTACATGCTCTAGGGACCTAAACCTTGTCACCACAATAAACAGGACATGCTGGAGGGATAGATTCCTGTCCCAGAGACTTCCCATACTCTGGAACAAACTACCTATCTATATCAAACAAAGGTCCTCATTAGCACTCTTCAAGAAAAATCTTGATGATTGGATGGGAGATAGGAAATCCACCCCGGGAATCACTTCTGTTGCTCTGCTTGACAGGGGCACAGGAAAATAATTTTCCTGGGTGGCAAAAGCCAGGGTATTGTTTGGCTAGGCTTATATAGGCCCTCGGGCAAATAGCCTAGTACCTACCTATGAATCTATGACCCTATGAATGACAGATGACTAAATTAATCTCAGAAGTTTAATAGCATTCCATTAGCACAGAAAGTTGTAGCACTTCCATTTAAAATAACTTCAAAGGGATTCAGAAAACAATACAGAATGCAGTAATAGTGTATAGTGAACTAATTAACAAGACCCATTAGTAGAACAAAAACAATTAAAGTAAAAAAAAAAAAATTGGAAAAGCAGTCAGGCTCTGACAAGAATGGCAATAACAATTACTAAAGCATGCATTTCCAGTGTAAATCAGTTTCCAGATCAATCGAAGTGTGATATTTTAAAATATACCTTGCTTGTTTCTTTGGTAAAACATATTTTAAATTCATATAATCTATAGTCTAACTACATGTAATATAGTAACATCAGTTTCTGTAAAAAGACAGCAAAAGTATTGTATGCATTTTATTATCATTTATGAGCACTTCTTTTATAAAGCATTATATATTTCATGTAGTGATTTTTGTAGTAGTAACCTGACATAAAAATGAATTGCAATGTGGTAGCTATAACTTGTGGAACTCGGACCGGAGTTCTGCTGTGGCGACCCCTAACCGGGAAAAGCCAAAAGAAAAACAACAACAACCACACAAACTAGTCTAGGTCTGGGAATCATGTATTTCTTTTTACAGATTTCTGGCACATTCTACCAGCTATCATTGGTGTTTGGCTTCTTGGTAATTCCATAGTGTTTTCAAGTGAAAAAAGTCTCTTATTTTGTAATGGTTGTATAGACAGTTGCAGATGGTCACTGATGCAACTATCTGATTTGCAGAGATTTTGATTTTATATGAGATATATATTTATATGAGATTTTTATATGAGATTTGATTTTATACTTGTGAGCTTTCATGCCCTTGGACCTTAGACTGTCACTAGGGGTCAACAAACTATTCTTCTAGATTCGACTTCTTTAGGGAAAAAAAATGTTGCTCCATTTCTTAGTCTTATTTTCCTACATAAAAACTGAATAACCTCTTGCTGATCTCAAGAGCAGAAGTTCATCTTGATATGGCATGAACTTCAAATTGATTGACAATGACTTCCGAGAGTAGCTGTTGGAGGTGGACATAAAGATTAGCGTGCTGTTTCAGTGCCAAAGGATATTGTTTGCAATGGTGCAGCAAACCATTTCGAAAGACGGTCTACCATATCTTACCAATCTGTCCCTTCAGGAACTCCATGCATTTTCTTTCTTCTTGAACTGTCTTCCAGATCATCACATCTCTCTTGTAATCATTGCTTATGTCTTATCAAAACTAGTATCATATCCCTGCCCCCTGATCTCTAACATCCACGCCATTCTTTTAAGCTTCTATGGCTGATAGCTTAGCTTAATGAACTGCAAAGAAGAATTTTATCTTTATATTCTGTGGTACTATCACCAGATTACTGGTACTGAAGGCAATGCACAATAACACCTCGGCTTGGACAGTAACGAATTTATTTCTAAGCCAGCGATACAAATAAACTCCACCAAAATGCACAATATGCAGTTAAGCGCTTTCATCTGACAAATGCAGACTTCTTCAGAACTACAACAAGTGTTTCTTGATTAATTAAATATACTTTTAGGCACCAAACAGCATTCCCATTAAAACTTTAAAGGTATATGCATCTCATTCATACATACATAACACTACATAACACTGACAATCCCTATGTCTACAGGTGTTAATGCATTTCTAAAAACATCCATCCATAAAATACTAATAAAACCAAAAGTGAGTTTATAAAGGATTAAAAATAACATGTTGTCAAATACATACTACAAAATACAAAATAGCTATAATAGACCTAACAAAATGTAAACCTAAAAAATCTAAAAAAGGGTGTTTGGGTCCAACCACCTATGGTAGAGGGAACTAAGCCAAACATAAAAATGGTTTAATACTTATATAATCATTAATACCTGGGAGCCTGGTGGCATCCGTAAAAATCTGCCATTTGCTCTCTTTCATTGCTAATAAGGCTTTAACATTGCCACCATATGCTGTAACATCAACCTGATCAACAATAGCAAATTTAAATTGGTGCGTGTCCCCACTTTTTAATCTGGTGATTGTTTCGTTGCAGCAGTTTTTATTTGTTTAAGTTTATTCTGTGGTACTAGTGTATTTAACATCTTCTTAATCTTTGTTTTTAAGGTTGAATTTGCCTAAAGATGCTGAGAATTGTTGTCTGAAATAGTTGGATTAGTTTCCTGTAATTTTCTGATTTTGACAGAAATAGATTTTTTTTCATCAAAACTTCAGATAAAAGTTAATATTTTTCGTCACAGTTAAAAAATGCTGTGTTCAAAATGAGAAGCTCACTGTTGGAGATATTTATATATCAGCTATCATTTTGCAATCTCAAGTAAACATGTTCTTTGAATGTAACTAAAAAAATAGCTAAAGTCAAAATGAAACTTGCAGACATAAAGTGCCTTTAAATATTATCAAATGTAAGCTAATGTTAAGTCAGCTCAGAAATTAAAGCTACAAAGTCTATAAGTCCAAATTGTTATCTGAAACTATCCAGTACAGTTTTGTGATTCAATGTGCAACTGCTTGGAAGAAGATTTATTTTGATTAATATGAACAATTCCCCCAGCTCACACCACTGTCATCATCATCTTCTTTCGGCTGTTCCCATTAGGGGTCGCCACACTGGATCACCTGTTTCCATTTCTTCCTGTCCTCTGCATCTTGCTCTATCACACCAACCACCTGCATGTCCTCTCTCACCACATCCATAAACCTTATCTTAGGCCTTCCTCTTTTCCTGTTACCTGGTAGCATCACCCTTAGCATCTTTTTCCCAATATACTCAGCATCCCTCCTCATCACATGTCCACACCAACGTAATCTTGCCTCTCTGGCTTTGTCTCCAAACCTTCCAACCTGGGCTGACCCTCTAATATACTTATTCCTAATCCTGTCCACTCTCGTCACACCCAGTGCAAATCTTAACATCTTTAACTCTGCCACATCCAGCTCAGACTCCTGCTTTTTTGTCAATGCCACTGTCTCCAACCCATATAACATAGCTGATCTCACTACCCTCTTGTAGACTTTCCCTTTCACTTTTACAGGTACTCGTCTGTCACAAATCACTCCTGACACTCTTCTCCACTCACTCAAGCCTGCCTGTACTCTCTTCTTCACCTCTCTTCCACACTCACCGTTACTCTGAACTACTGACCCCAAGTATTTAAACTCATCCACCTTCACCACCTATACTCCTTGCATCCTCACCATTTTTCTATCCTCCCCCTCATTCATACACAAATATTCTGTCTTAGTCCTGCTGACCTTCATTCCTCTTCTCTCTAGAGCATATCTCCATCTCTCCAGGGTCTCCTCCACCTGTTCCCTACTCTCACTACAGATCACAATGTCATCTGCAAACATCATAGTGCACAGGGACTCCTGCCTGATCTCGTCTGTCAACCTGTCCATCACCATTGCAAATAAGAAAGGGCTCAGAGCTGATCCTTGATGTAACCCCACCTGCACCTTAAACGCATCCATCACTCCCACCGCATACCTCACTGCTGTCACACTACCCTCGTACATATCCTGTACCAGTCTTATATACTTCTCTGGCACTCCTGACTTCCTCATACAATACCACAACTCCTCTCTAGGCACCCTGTCATATGCTTTCTCTAAGTCTACAAAAACACAATGCAACTCCTTCTGACATTCTCTGTACTTCTCCATCAACACTCTAAGAGCAAACATCGCATCTGTAGAGCTCTTTCCCGGCATGAAACCATACTGCTGTTCACTAATCATCATGTCCCTTCTTAACCTAGCTTCCACTACTCTTTCCCATAACTTCATGATGTGACTGATCAATTTAATCCCTCTGTAGTTACTACAGCTCTGCACATCACCCTTATTCTTAAAAATAGGTACCAAAACACTTTTTCTCCATTCCTCAGGCATCCTCTCACTTTCTAAGATTTCATTAAACAATCTGGTTAAAAACTACACTGCCATTTCACCTAAACACCTCCATGCTTCCACAAGTATGTCATCTGGGCCAAAAGCCTTTCCATTCTTCATTCTCTTCATAGCTATCCTTACTTCCTCCTTGCTAATCCATTGTACTTCATGATTCACTATCCCTACATCATCCAACCTTCTCTCCCTCTCATTCTCTTCATTCATCAACCCCTCAAAATACTCTTTCCATCTCCTCAACACACTCTCCTCGCTTGTGAGTATGTTTCCCTCATTATCCTTTATCACCTTTACCTGCTGCATATCTTTCCTAGCTCAGTCCCTCTGTCTAGCCAATTGGTACAGGTCCTTTTCTCCCTCCTTAGTGTCCAACCTTTCATATAACTCTTCATATGCCTTATCCTTAGCCTTCGCCACTACTCTCTTTGCCATGCACCTCCTCTCCTTATACTCCTGTCTACTTTCTTCATCTCTCTGACAATCCCACTTCATCTTTGCCAACCTCTTTGCCTGTATACTCTTCTGTACTTCCTCATTCCACCACCATGTCTCCTTGTCGTCCTTCCTCTGTCCCGATGTGATACCAAGCACATTTCTAGCTGTCTCCCTTACTAGCTCTGCTGTAGTTACCCAGCTATTTGGTAACTCTTCACTGCCACCCAGTGCCTGGCTTAACTCATCCCTGAACTCCACCTCACAATTACCCTTTTTCAATTTCCACCATTTGATCCTTGGTGCTGCCCTCACACTCCTCCTCCTCTTCTTCTTCTTGATCACCAATGTCATCC
Source organism: Protopterus annectens (assembly GCF_019279795.1). Classification (NCBI taxonomy): domain Eukaryota; kingdom Metazoa; phylum Chordata; order Ceratodontiformes; family Protopteridae; genus Protopterus; species Protopterus annectens. The sequence goes on along the minus strand of NC_056748.1, from coordinate 122,909,978 downwards.
TACAAACCACCATCCTATGCTGCCTAACTACACTTTCTCCAGTCACCACTTTACAGTCTCCAATCTCCTTCAAACTGGCCCTCCTACATAAGATATAATCCACCTCTGTGCATCTTCCTCCACTCTTGTATGTCACCCTATGCTCCTCCCTCTTGTTAAAATACGTATTCACCACAGCCATGTCCATCCTTTTCGCAAAATCCACTACCATCTGACCTTCTGCATTCCTTTGTTTAACACCATACCTACCCATCACATCCTCATCCCCTCTGTTCCCTTCACCAACATGCCCATTGAAATCTGCTCCAATCACCACTCTCTCACCTTTGGGTACAGTCATCACCACTTCATCCAATTCACTCCAAACTTTTTCTTTCTCATCCATTGCACACCCAACTTGTGGAGCATATGCACTAACAACATTCATCATTATACCATCAATTTCCAGCTTCATAAACATCACTCTATCCAGCACTCTTTTCACCTCCAAAACACTCTTTGCATACTGTTCCTTCAGAATAACTCCTACGCCATTTCTCCTCCCATCCACACCATGATAAAACAATTTGAACCCACCTCCGATACACCTAGCCTTACTCCCCTTCCATCTGGTCTCTTGCACACACAATATACCAACCTTCCTTCTGTCCATCATATCAGCTAGCTCTCTCCCTATACCAGTCATACTGCCAACATTCAAAGTTCCGACCCTCACTACCACAGTCCTAGCCTTTCTCCTCTCTTCCTGCCTTAGGCCATGCCTTCCATCTCTTCTCCTCCTTAGGCCAACAGTAGCCCAATTTCCGCCAGCACCCTGTTGGCTAACAGTACTGGTGGCGATCGTTGTTAACCCAGGCCTCGATCGATCCAGTATGGAAATATTTACTGGTGACTGCATGAAATGATTTGGCAAAGTTTTACGCCGGATGCCCTTCCTGATGCAAACCTCCCCATTTATCCGGGCTTGGGACTGGCACAAAGAAATGCACTGGCTTGTGCATCCCCAGTGGCTGTATGAGGCCCAGTAAATGAGTTTACCAAAGTCGAGCTGGCACGTCGGAGTTTGTGAAAATCTACTGCCAATCATTAGCGGACCGGAGTTCCGCTGTGGCGACCCCTAACCGGGAAAAGCCAAAAGACAACAACAACAACCAAAGACTAATCCAGCTAAGACAAACATCTTCCAAGATAGCTAATGATAATGCCTGCACTGCATTGTATGGGTACATTTTCTTTTCATCTGAGAACTTTTGTCTCAAGTACTTGCAGCTGAAAAGATAAATGTAACTTATCATACATCTTGTAAAACTCATTGCTAACTACTGATAAAGGGCATAAAGTAAGGCACCTGGTCAAACACTCCACTCCATTCTGCAGAACTAGCTACCATCCAATTAATTTTGTCAAGCTTTATTAAGCTTTCTAGTGTCTTACATCAAGTAGTAAACTGATAAACCTTCTCCAACCCCATTTCTGCATAGCTAATGCCTTCCTTTAAGCCTGTCTCTTACTTATTTACTACTAAGATAACTTATCCCCACAGTGACATTCCTTGATATTTCTTGCTGCCAGCCCTCTCACTTTCTCTAACTGTGTTTTTCCCTCTCTCCGTAACATAGCAGTGTAATTTTCACTTTGCAAAACTCTGGATTCCTACTGTTGCTCAAAACAAATTCAGCACCGATATTCAGTGCTTATTCCTCTGTACTATATTTATTTAATTGCAGCTTCATAACAAGACACACTGATACAATAAACATATATGATTTTACACAAATAATAAAGTCTACAACTAGGTTCAACATATCCAGTAACAGAGGAGATATACTTGACTGGATTCTTACAAACAGAATAAATAAGCTAACAGCCAACGGATATCTGCCTGATAGTATTAGTGTCCACCTTCCAATATATGTACTAAGACAATAGTCAAATGACCCTAAACAAGTAATCGATCACCAAACACACAATATTGCAAACTTTACATTTGATACTTTTGTCTCTGCCTTTTCTCACTGTAATTGGAATGTGCTAAAAAGCTTGACACTGGATAAAGCTGTGTCCCACTTCAGTGCAACCTTCCATTTTATTCTTAACACCCAAGCACCGGTATGCACAAAATGAGTCAAATCAAATACCATACCTTGGCTATTAAAAAAAGGCTAAACAGCTTATGCTACAGAGCTAAAGTCTGGAAAAAAATGGCACCAGAATAAAAAAACAAAACAACTTCCAAAATTTCATACAACTTAGAAACCATACCAAAATACACATCCTATTAAATAAACAATAATATTACAACAACATCATACATAAAAATACAAACAATGTTAAACTATTGTGAACAACATTAAAGAAACTATTAAATTCAGGCAAAACATCCACCCCATCTCCTTCTACAAACAATACTACTGACTCAATAGATTCCCAATTTAACAAACATTTTATACCGTCAGTCCTGACACTACTCAAGGAATATCCCTACTCTCTCTCTCTCTCTCTCTCTATATATATATATATATATATATATATATATATATAAATGCAGCTGATGTACTGGCTTACCCTGTTTCTATCCTCATAAACCACTTTGTTAGTGAAAACTATGTCCCACTCATCTAGAAAAAGACCTATATTATCCCTCTTCATAAAGGAGGTAGTTCAACTGAACTTACCAATTAAAGACCCATAACTATTCTGTTACCCTTATCTAAAATCCTTGAGAAAAAATCCAAACAAAACTTCAGAACTACCTCAATACCAAAATCCCTTCTCAAAAACCCAACAGGGCTTCTGACCATGCTTCTGACCATACCGCACCACTGTAATAGCGCTCCTAAATTTCATCAACGTTGTGAAGATTGGGTAAAGATGGGTGAAGGCTGCCAGCCTAGCAAAATAGAATTTGATGCATAATTTTATTATTTGTAAATACTGTGAATGTTGAACTTAAAACAATGTGGCAACATTGCCATCTGCTGTAAAGAAAGCTAAGTCAAGCAATTCTTGTTGGTCCTTTGAAATTAAAATGATTTCATCACTGCCTTTGATGTTTTACAAGTCGTCTCCAGTCCGGCTGGATGGGGGCTTCCTACCTATTGTTTTAAGGCTAAAGTTAATGACCAGACTTTACATTGGAATGTCCTTTATTGCTCTAATTGTAAAAGAATGTAAATGCAGTTAATGTTTTGCCTGGGAACTCCAGGAAGGGTGAAAAAGATGATGTAATGTTTATCAGAACTGGAGTTTCAATTTAAACAGTGGGAACCAGAGATTATTACGCATTTTGATCTTGGACACCTAACTCAGCACTGCCTTTATGTTCTCTTAAGTAAGTTATCTTAGAATTGTGTTTTCCTGTAGAAATAGCTAGGACTATAAAGATTAGACTAAGTGTTTTTTCTGTTGTCAGAATTGTACTACTGAATTATTTTAAGTTTCTATGTGATCTCTGAACTCTTGAATAGCACTGTGGTGTAGTAGTATTGTCTTGTTTTTTTAGTATTTATTATTAAATATTTTTAAACCCTTTTCCACTGTGGCTGGTTTGCATAGAGATAAGTTAAGCTCTAGAGTACATTGCATATTTATACAGTTTATTGTACAAAGCCACTCTAATAAGCCTTAAACTGTTTAGTCACACCAATTGGATAATAATATTGCACTGCAATAATTGGACACCCTTTTAAGGGCCTTTGGGTAGCTGATAATTATTAGCTGGTGGTGGCAGTAATTACTACCGTATAGTCTGGTTATAGGGGCACAGCTGGAGAATCTGTGTCAGCCTTTCCCAAGAGTGTCTGTGAAGTTGTATAAATACTTATCTCAAAGTGTGTGTGTGTGTGTGTGTGTGTGTGTGTGTGTGTGTGTGTGTGTGTGTGTGTGTGTGTGTGTGTGTGTGTGTGTGTGTGTGTGTGTGTGTGTGTGTGTGTGTGTGTGTGTGTGTGTGTGTGTGTGTCAGCTACTTGGGCAGGGACACAAAGCACTGGTTGGACAGAGAGGGTACTGGAGGTTAGCTTGCCAGCTAGGCTGAGATCTGGATCCTATAGCTGTGCCAGTGGGGAGTCTTATTGGGGACCTGGGGAGCAAGGGAGCAACCAGCCCCTGACTGACTGTGATCTCTGTGTGCTCTTAAGGGAAATTGCACTTTACTTTGTGCATCTGTTATCCTTTCATCTCATATGAGACACCCTCTCTGGTGTTAGTGGTGAGGATTGAAGCTCCTTGATTGCTGGGCCAGGGCACGGGTGTCACATGTGGTGGCAGTGGTGTGATATCCACATCATATATTAATTAGCTGGCAAATACTAATTGGCTTTTGGTGGTGTGGGTAGAGTGAATCATGTAGCTTATGTGCAGTGATCTCTGAAGGTGTTTTGTACTCTAAAACAGCCATGCAGTGAATACTCAGAGTTCAGATCACAATTGTTTTATTTCTTTTGTTAGCTTAGTTAGTCAGGGTAAGCAGGCAGCATGTCAGCAGAGGAGTATGGAAAGCTGACAAGGAGCCAGCTGGTGGAGGTGTGCCAGGCTAGGGGACTGGTGCATGGAAACCTGACTAAAGTAGACCTGATTGCAGCCTTGGTTACAGCTGCATCAGAAAACAGCATCCAGGAGGACAATCAGACTGGCAGTGGAGATACAATATCCTCAGAGAATGGACAGCTCAACCTTTCTGCAAAGGACAATCATACTGGCAGTGGAGCTACAATATCCTTGGAGAATGGACAGCTCAACCTTTCTGCAGTGGACTTAAAAATCCAGCTGGAGACTTGAGATGGAGGCCAGGCATTTGGAGATAGAAGCTGAAGAAAAGGAGCATCAGAGGAGGCATGAGAGGGAAATCCTGACTCTTCACCTGAGTCATGGAGGTAATGGGGAAGGGAGTAACTGGACCACAGAAGCACAACAGGTCAGTAAACTTTTTCCACAATTTAAAGAGGGGGATACTTTTAGTAGTTTCATTCATATGTTTGAGAGGATATGCAAACAGTATAGTGTTAACCAAAGGCTCTGGATACGGTTCCTGACCCCCTTACTCTATGGTAAAGCTGTAAATGCATTGGATAAAATGTCTGGCATGGCATGTTTTGGTTATACTGCTGTAAAAATGTCTTTTAGAATATTTTAAGCTAACACCTGAAATGTATAGGAAAATGTTTTTGAGCAAAGACGCATGGCAGATGAAAGTGTAGGTGAATATGTTGCTGAACTGAGCACTTATTTTCATAGCTGGGTGAGTGGATGTCAGGTCACCACTTTTGAAGGGCTGGCATACCTTTTGGTGAGGGAACAAGCCCTTAGCACTTTGCCTGAGGACATGAGGATGTGGTTAGCTTTAGGACATTGTGCTACTTCAGATGAGTTGGGGAAGAAGGGAGATCTATACCTGGCCAGCAAGAAAGCCTGCACAGGAAGGGGACCCCCAGTACTGCTCATGTGTCTAAAGGAACCCATGGTGAGCAGCACAGACTGCCACAACAGAATCTGCCAGTAGCAGGGGAAGCCACTAGTCCAGGTACACATCCAGGAGCTAGGGTTAAATGTTTTGAATGCAACCAGTGGGGCCATGTGGCATACAGGGGTCCACGGAGGCAAGGTCGGGAACCAAAAGTGAGGGAGCCAGTAAGTGGGAAAGACAAAATGCGAATAGTAGGCTGTCTTGAGACAACAGGAGTACTAAACTACCATCCTGCAGGTGTCCTGAGAGGGAAGGATTTGGATGAGGTAGTACCATGTACTTATGCAGTTACACTCAGTGAGGCTAGGGGACAATCATGTGGGTCTGGTAGCCTGGGGGAGACCCAGACAGACTGCATACTTGCAGCCATGACTGGTGAGGTGGTTACTTCAGGGATGAGCTACACTGTAAGCTGTAAGACTGAAGGTGAGCCACAGCTGCTTGTGGGTACTGATGCTCCCTTGGACAGAGTGACTGCAAAGGTAGAGGTGAGTAGTAATACCCAGGCTGACAGTGAGGCACCACTGTCAAAAGATGCCAGACTTCCTGTAGAAGGGGAGCTGGGAAGGGTTACAAGGATAGAGTTGGGACAGGCTGAGCTCTCAGACCCTACACTGCAAGGCCTGAGGCAGGTAGCTAGGGAGGCACCTGATTCGCAAGGAAAGGGGGAATCTGTATACTGGGACAAAGGGTTACTATACAGAGAGTGGACCCCTGTGGGAGGGCTAGAAGGTGAGAGAGTACAGCAGTTGATAGTGCCTAGAGCCTACTATCTGATGTTTCTAGCCATAGCTCATGATATTCCCTTTGCAAGACATATGGGCATAAAACATACAAAGAGGCATACTATGCAGAACTTCTATTGGCTTGGAATTTCCAGAGATGTAACAGGGTACTGCAGGACCTGTGAGCAGTGCCAAAAGAAAGGCAAGGCATGGGACAAGGTGAGAGCTCCTTTGATGCTGTTGTCTGTGATTGAGGAGCCATTTCAGAGGGTAGCTATGGATATTGTGGGTCCTCTGAGTACCCCAGGTTCCACAAGGAAAAAGTATATCCTAGTGGTAGTGGATTATGATAGATGATACCCTGAGGCGGTGGCACTGTCTTCCATTGAGGCAGAGAAGGTGACAAATGCTTTGTTCGAGATTTTCAGCAGGGTGGGTTTCACAAAAGAAATACTGACTGACCAAGGTGCCAATTTCATGTCAGATCCACTAGCTTGTCTGTGGAAGTCCTGCGAGGTGAAGCACATGAAGACCACTCCTACCATCCCCAGACTAATGGTCCTGTTGAGAGGTTAAATTCTACAATCAAGTCCATGCTACAAGCATTTGCAGATCAGTTTAAGAGGGAGTGGGACAAATATTTGCCCCATCTGTTGTTTGCTTACAGAGAGGTTCCCCGGGAATCCACAGACTTTTCACCCTTTGAGTTGCTGTATGGGCATAGGATGAGGAGACCTCTAGATTTAATTTGAGATGAGTGGGAAGGTGAGTGTGAGTCTCACAAGGAGTCTGTTGTGGCATACATCCTAAACCTCAGGATAAGGCTCAGGGAACTCATGGGCTTGGCCCAGGAGAACCTGGCAGAAGCCCAACAACAGAAGAAAGTGTGGTATGACAGGAATGCTTGAGCTAGAGAGTATGCTGTGGGGCAGCAGGTAATGGTTTCCATTCCTGTCAGACGCAATAAGCTGCAAGCAGCTTGGGAGGGTCCCTACAAGGTGGTAAAACAGGTAAGTGATGTTAATTATATGGTGGAAGTGCTAGGCAGATGGCAGGGGCACAGATTGTACCATGTTAACATGATGAAACCTTACCATGATAGGGAGGCCCTTGCGGTGAGCATTTGCAGTGGATTGCAGGAGGAGTCTGAGAGAGATCTGGTGACTGATCTCCTCACTGAGGCTCGGGCTGACACCTCAGTGGAAGGGGTAGCAATATCCTAGCAGCTATCTCCTATCCAGGTTTGAGAAATCCGAGTAGGTTTGTAGGAATTTGGGGACATGTTCATTGGGAAACCAGGGTGCACCTACCTGGTGTAGCACCAGGTGGATGCAGGACCCCAAAGGCCTATTAGGCAGGCCCCTTATAGGGTGCCTGAGAGAGTCAGACAGACTGGGAAGAGGTACAGGAGATGTTGGAACTAGGGGTGATTCAAAATTCCAACAGTCCCTGGGCCTCCCCAGTGGTGCTGGTGACAAAGAAGGATGGCAGCACCAGGTTCTGTGTGGACTACAGGAAATTAAATAATTACACAGAGTCGGATGCTTACCCCATGCCTAGGACAGATGAGGCCCTAGAGCAGCTGGGTGAGGCTAAGTATCTTACAACCATTGATCTTACCAAGGGTTACTGGAAGGTGCCCTTGACTCCCAGTGCTAGAGAGAAGTCAGCCTTTGTGACTCCTTTTGGCTTGTATGAGTTCACAAATATGCCCTTTGGGATGAAGAATGCCCCAACAACTTTGCAGAGGCTGGTAGATCATATCCTAGTAGGAGCTGGAGGGATTGCCCTTGCTTACCTAGATGATATTGCCATCTACAGCCATTCCTGGCCAGACCAGGATGTGCTGGGCAGACTACAGAGGGCAGGGTTGACCATTAAGCTGAGCAAATGTCAGGTGGGTAAGGCAGAGGTCTCCTACCTAGGACATAGACTGGGGAGTGGTAAGATAAGGCCAGACCCTGCCAAAGTGGAAGCCATTAAAGAATGGCCTGCACCTGTTATTAAAAAACAGGTGAGGGCATTTTTAGAGACAACAGGGTACTACAGAAAGTTCGTCCCCAGTTGTAGTGCTATAGCTGCTCCCCTCACAGACCTGATGAGGAAGAACAGGCCAGATAAGGTAGTGTGGACCCCAGCATGTGAGCCAGCATTCCAGAAGTTTAAATAAACTTTGGGAAGACCCTCTGTGTTAGCCAGTCCAGATTACAGAAAATAATTTGTTGTACAGGTGGATGGTTCAAACCATGGGGTGGGGGCTGTACTTAGTCAGATTTCTTCAGAGGGGGAAGAGCACACAGTAGTTTATCTCAGTTGTAGGCTCCAACCCAGGGAGGAATGCTATGCAGCAGTAGAAAATGAATGTCTAGCCATAGTGTGGCCACTGCAGAAACTTCAACCTTATTTGTATGGAAGACAATTCACTGTTGTGACAGATCACAACCCCCTAATATGGTTAAACAGTGCCAGCCAGCAAATGCCAAGTTGTTAAGATGGAGTCTGGGGTTGCAAGCATATGATATGTCAGTGCAGCACCACAGTGGGAGTAGCAATGCCAATGCAGATGGGCTCTCAAGACAAGGAATGGGGTGAGGTACACTCAGATAGACCTAGCCCTCTCAAGTGGTGTTTCTCAAGGGTCACTTGAAAAACTAGCTCGTGTTCTCCGGGGGGGGGGGTGTAGATTGGGTAAAGATGGGTGAAGGCTGCTAGCCTAGCCAAATAGAATTTGATACATAATTCTATTATTTGTAAATACTGTGAATGTTGAACTGAAAACAATGTGGCAATAATGCCATCTGCTATAAAGAAAGCTAAGTCAAGCAATTCTTGTTGGTGCTTTGAAATTAAAATTATTTAATCACTGCCTTTGATGTTTTACAAGTCGGCTCCAGTCCGGCTGGATGGGGGCTTCCCGCCTATTGTTTTAAGGCTAAAGTTAATGACCAGAATTTACATGTGGAATGTCCTTTATTGCTCTAAGTGTAAAAGAATGTAAATACAGTTAATGTGTAGCTTGATAACTTCAGGAAGGGTGAAAAAGATGATGTAATGTTTATCAGAACTGGAGTTTCAATTTATACAGTGAGAACCAGAGATTATTAAACATTTTGATCTTGGACATCTAACTCAGCACTGCCTTATGCTCTCTTAAGTAAGTTACCTTAGAAGTGTGTTTTCTTTTAGAAATAGCTAAGACTATAAAGATTAGACTAAGTGTTTTTCTGTTATGTCAGAACTGTACTACTGAATTATTTTAAGTTTTTGTGTGATCTGTGAACTCTTGAATAGCATTGTGGTGTAGTAGTATTGTCTTGTGTTTTTAGTATTTATTATTAAATATTTTTAAACCCTTTTCCACTGTGGCTGGTTTGTGTAGAGATAAGTTCAGCTCTAGAGTACATTCCATATTTATAGAGTTTATTGTACAAAGCCACTCTAATAAGCCTTAGACTATTTATTCACACTTACCAATTGGATAATAATATTGCACCGTAATAATTGGACACCCTTTTAAGGGCCTTTGGGTAGCTGATAATTATTAGCTGGTGGTGGCAGTAATTACTACCGTATATTCTAGGTATAGGGGCACAGCTGGAGAATCTGTGTCAGCCTTTCCCAGGAGTGTCTGTGAAGTTGTATAAATACTTATTACAAAGTGTGTGTGTGTCAACTACTTGGGCAGGGACATGAAGCTCTGGTTGGACAGAGAGGGTACTGGAGGTTAGCTTGCCAGCTAGGCTGAGATCTGGACCCTATAGCTGTGCCAGTGGGGAGTCTTATTGGGGACCTGGGGAGCAAGGGAGCAACCAGCCCCGGATTGATTGTGATCTCTGTGTGCTCTTAAGGGAAATTGCACTTTACTGTGTGTATCTGTTATCCTTTCCTCTCATATGAGATGCCCTCTCTGGTGTTAGTGGTGAGGATTGAGGCTCCTTGATTGCTGGGCCAGGGCACGGGCAGCTCAAACGTCATCAATCACAACAGGAATAAGGGCAATATAGTATCATCTGTCTTTCTAGATCTTTCCAAAGCATTTGATACTGTATTGCAGCAAAAACTCTTAACTGAACTTTCTTCACTTGGCCTCACCCACCCCTCTCTTACCTGGTTCTATAGTTGCCTATCTCACAGAAAGCAAGCAGTTAAGTGGTAGCAAGACACCTCCTTTCAACCTGTTTCTGTTGGTGTCACACAAGGCTCAGTCCTTGGCCTTACCTTATTTAACATCTTTATAGATAATATAGTCATTCTGCTACCCAACATACCTCCATAGTACAATATGCACATAATTTTACCTTAATCTTCTCAATCCCAACCTTTCAAAACCTACAGCAAATCACAAAAGATGTCTTTACCTCTACTAAATCTTGGCTGACCAATGTTCACCTACTTCTAAATCCCAGGAAAACAAAATTAGTGTTATTCTCCCAAACAATATGATAATGAAAAAATGACATTCAACATAACCTCAACAAACAATACCATCATTGATATAGTGAACCAAACTAAACTCCTAGGACTTATAATTGATGATAAACTCAAATTTGACCAACATATTCTTCAGGCTATTAAAAGGGCACGCCAGAAATTGAGCTCACTATACAGAAATAAAAGGTTCCTCACAGATAGAGCTAGAAAAGTTCTGGCTTCGACTTATTTGCTTCCTTCCCTTCACTATGCATCGCCAATTCTAACAAACCTGAATGCCACACTTAAATCAAAATTAAATTCCTGCTGTAACAAAGTAGCTAAATTTGCCACCAATGTTCCCAATAGAACACATCACTCTTTACGTCTAAAAGCACTAAACTAGCTAGAACTCCCTGTCTATATAACCTCAACTACGCAGTGCCTATAACCTGATTCATTCTACAGATAAATGCCCAGCATTACGCAGTAACCTACAACAATACTCCCCTGGTAGAGACCTGCAGTCCTGTACAAATTCCTACCAAACAGTCATAAAAACCTAACAATAAGGCAGGTGCATCTCTATACCCACTCTACACTTCAAAAATCTGGAATTTTCTTCCACTAAATGGAAAACAACTACAGAAAATACTTTATTTCTAAACCCAGCTTAAACTGTACATATAAGACACCTGACTATGTTCTTGTTCATCTCCAGGATAATCCAACCTATAATGTCTCTTTGGAAAACCTACTTGCCTACCTCTCTTTCTCCATTCCAGCAAGTCAACTAAAGCTACTTCTATTGACTTCAAGTTTTCTCACATACAATACCTATGAACATCCAGTCTTAACTTTTCAAAGGAGCATACACATCCTCTCATCCCTCACCTTGTAACAGTAAAAACATTTTTTTTGCAAAATAGTAATATGTGTTTTTATTTGTCAAAATATTTTGCATAGGTTGTCTCTTCCTTCAAAGATGTGTTTTGCCTCTGCATCTATATTGCCCTTTCCTTCAAACATTTTTTGCTCTACTTGTAACCATATGTTAGTACGAACAGTATCTTCTTAGCTAGAAAAATGTGTTTTTAGTCTTCATCCAACTTATGAGTATTAGATCAATATCATGTCAACTAGTACAGTGCCCATGTTCTAAACTGCAATTCACCTTTACAGGTTTACTAGAAGTTAACTTCTTCTTTATCTCATCTAAATGTTATCAAATATTTAATTTAATTGTCTTTCATGTGCAGTATGTTCTGTTTTTCCTTCAACTTTGTTGGAGGTTTTCTCCCCAGGTCTCCACTGAAAATGGGTCATTCCCAGTCGGACTTTCCCAGTCAACAAAAACAAATAAACAAACAAATAAATAAAATGCATTTTAACTCTGATTTTTACTGTTATAATGAGGTTCAGCTGTGAGCAATAGTGGCATCCAGTTTTTTAGAGTGAATATCTCAAATGGCATAGTAGGACAGAATGATTACTTCATGAATTACTTCTCCTTGTAGAAGGTTAGCTCATTGTAGTTAACTTAATCTTTTTTTCGCATGGTATTGTGTTTGATTTACTCACTTAATTTGACTTAGATTCCTAATTGTTTCAATTTTTTTGAAATGTTTTGCTACTGATTTTGACTTTTTTTTTTAATTCTGTCATTTTTTGTAGATGAGAATTGATTCTTTAAATGCATATGACATTAGCTATTTGCTGGCACAGACAACCAGTGTGTTAAATGCAGAGTATATAAAGCTGCACTATCTGATAACCATGGACACTTGTATTTCTGATTTCAAAAGCTGGACAATTTGATTACTATTATTAATAGTTAATCTAGACTTACTGAAGATGATTGCACTTCTACAATTGGCACAGTTTGGAAACTGTTCATTGAGTCATGTGTGTCTAGTAGGCTAACAACCACAATAGGCCAGATTAAGCCTAGCCATGTATCCCAAATGCATATGACAAGTTTTGGTACCATGAGATTATTTAAAGAGATACATGCAGGGCAGGGCTTAGGTGGTGAAGAATTTGCAGGCTATCTTTGTCTATTAGAGACATAGATGATAGACTGGGGTGAAATTCCAATCCACCATCCACTGTTCCAAATTATACTTCAATTGGGTTATGAAAGAACTCTGCTTCACATGGATGGGAAGCCTGTTCCAGAGATGATGTAGTCTCTGAGGCATATACATGTCCCTCAACCTGTCCTATTTAAGTTGTAAGCAAGGGTTATGTTTCTGCACTGGATAATTCAGAGCAGGATCCAAGGATTCTGTGTATGCAAGGAATAGATTACCCCTCAACAGTCTGTAGGAGTCAGAATATAGTGATATAGTTTTGAGACAATCTGTGTAGGACATGTTGCCCTGTATTATTTGTGTCAGAAACCTCTGTGGGCATTCTAGTTGTTGGGTTTGCCTGCTAAGGTACATGGCAAAGGGGGAATTGCACTCAGTGACTGGTCTGATGAGGGCCACATACAGTAATGCAATGAAAGACTTCCTTGGACCCAGATATCATACCTTGCTTATGAGATGTGCTACATTGAATGATTTCCTTACTAAGTACTCATAGTGGTCAAAGGCTAAGTTGTTGTCTACATGTTTCCCCAGATCTACTCTTAGGGGTGTGCTATCAGTATGGTAGTTTCCAATAGTAGCCGAATTCCTAAAGGATACTATTATGCATTTCTTGGCATTGAGTTTTAGACCATGGATCTGGCACCAAAATGTTGTCTGTGTCAGCCTTTGTCTAAGAATATTAGTCTTTTGGGGGATTCTATGAATGTACCTAGTTTACAATCATCTGCAAACTTGGTCAACCAGAGGGCCTTGACTTTTCAGAAGTAGATGCCAAAAAGGAGTGGATCCAGCTCAGAGACCTGAGGGACTCCACTAATGAGCGATCCTTTTCAGGGAATCAGTTCCCTCAGACTTTTTGGGTACTATCTATGAACCAATTGACCATCCAGAAGGTGACATGGGAGTTTATACCTAATTCTGTGAGTTTGTCAACAATGCCGGAGTGGGGTATTATACATATATTAATGACTGGACTGATGGGATAAAGAATATTAGGTAAAGTGCAAACAGAACACATTTAGAAAATGAGATGTTCCCTGCCAGTAACAATCAATCATTCCTTATTAAACATCTTACCAATGACAACTTTGGAATTCAGGATACAAGTTTTCAGCAATCTTAGGTTTCAAAGCATGTAGAAGAGGAAAAAAAAGAAGAAAAGGGAGAAGTTCACAACAAATGACAAGGAAGAAAAAGATATTGACTATTGTCTGTAATGCAAGGAGAATATATGCTGAAAAGGGCACTTCTTTGTTACATAACACACATATTACAGGGATGATAGTGTTCAGTCATAAAGCATTCACTGTAAAGGAACAAATCTAAACTGAGCTTGGAAGTATTAAACAACACTACTGTATGAAAAAGAGGGGAATGACTGAAGTTAACAACATGGCTCAGGCCGTGGAAGTCAAAGACAATTAGATGGGAATTGTGTACTTACAAATGAAATAAGCCATGAAAACAGCGAGTTTAATAAGGTTAATGGTGATGACTGCAATTCTTTTGCAAAAAAATGATAGAGCAGACATTACTGAATTAAAAGTAGGAGATTCTTCAGATCACTTCAAACATGATATAGTAGTAATTGGTGATTCAGTTATTAGATTACCTCATACTTAACATTTGTAGAGAGGATAATGAACACCAAATAATGTTATGCTTGCCAGGAGCAAAAATACAGGATGTGAGTAGGGCCTGGAATGCTTTATGGATGTATGGAACTGATGTTATTCATGTTGGTTCAAATGATCTTATCTTCAAGGACTTTCTAACTGTTAATAGGGAACTTAAAGCCCTCTTAGATAACATAGCTTGTTCCGGTGTTGGGAAATATTTTTCACAAATCACATATACAAAGGAGTGTCAGGCAACCATGAATGAACATATTTTTGGGTAAACATACATGAAAATATGCCCAGTGGACATGTGTAGGATATTGAGGCCTAATTTTGGGCACATGTATTCAAATAGGATGGAGTTCACTTGTCATGTCAAGGGAAAATAATTTTGTAGCAGGTATATTGCAGTATTTGACTATTAACACATGGCAGGATTTTTACCAGGCCAAAAATGTAACTGTTCACAGATAGCAAAATTTGATTTATCTGTACTGGTTGCTAGTGAGAGGAGCATTAGTAGCAATTTTTTTTAAATTGGAAAATTTGCTTCATTCACATGTTGTTATTGTTTGTGAAACATGGTTAAAGAACAATGAATGAAAATCAGTTCTGCCAGACTATAAATGTTTTTACTATAAAAGATATTCTAACAAAAAAATCAGATGGAGGTGTTATGATAGGGATTAAAGTATGTTATGAGACATGTGATTATTACATATTTGGTGATAACACCAGTATTGTACTTTCCAATTGTGACAGTAAAGACAACCCTGGACTATATAACAATTGTTGGAGTGTATAGACCACCAAAGTCAAGTGCTGATGACCTAGAGGAATTCATACATTTCTTGCATGAAACACAGGAGGGAAGAATAATAGTAGATGGAACTTAAACTTATCGGAAACAGACTGGAATAATATTGATTCAACAACATTAGTAATGAAATTATTTAGAATGTATGTTCAGGAATAGTAACTGCATTACTGCAGATTGTAAACAAACTTACTGGAACATACTGGACATTATTTGTGTTCCTAAGGAAATGATTGTTATTTTATGTAAAGTTTTACGACCTTTGGTGTGTAGTGATCATACATATTATAACAGTTAAATTGCTTCTAGATAAGAAGAACAGACTATATGGAAGCAAGACAGTCACTATGTAAAACAAACTGGTGTTATGCATTCATTGGAAAGACTGCAGAAGTAATGTGGCAAGTTCTGAAAGGGGAATTCTAAAATTTATTCTCAAACACAACATATTATAGATATATTTAGAAAATCTTATGCAAAACATTTCAGCTTCATAAAGGAGGTGATAAATTCTGCTAGCAACGTCTAAGTAACTTCAACTATTGAAATTAAATTTGGTTGTATTAGAAAAAGCTATGCAAATAGCACAGGGAGGTGATTGCAACAGTACTAATGACCTAAGAATACTTCAGCTTAAAATTTGCAATACCCTTATATCTGTGACTCACTAGGTCAATTAACTATGGAGAGATTCCCCAACATTGGAGGCATGTAATTGCTAAATCCATCCTCAAAGGAAAGCAGAATATGACAAATCCAGAATCATACAGAGTTTACTTTCTTGTTGTGGAAAAATAATGGGGAAGGTTATTTTGGATAAACTACTGGCAGAATTGGAAACGTTAAGATTTGCAACCATTTATCAGCATGCACATGTTGAAAATAGATCTATAACTACCTCTAACATGCTGATCTGTTAATCAAATTACTGTTATTTTTTCTCCTGACTGTTACCAGGGGTAAATCGAACTTGTAATATTGTCTATTTCATGTCTGCTTATGTCATTTGTAAATATCTCATCTGTAATATGTCTTCTTTGTTATTACTTATCTGTCTACCTTGGTAATATGCCTTCTTTGCTATCACTTATCTGTCTACCTTGGAGCTTTTCTCCCCGGGCCTCCACTGAAAATGGACATTAATCCAGTTGGACTATCCCGGTCAACAAATGTAAAATAAATAAAATAAAATAAAATGTTCTATAATAATAAATGAAAAAGTGTGCTCTGATATAATTAATTTAGACTAATCTTCTGTCTTTGATAGAGTCATACACAAAAATGAATAAATTAGAACAACTAGGTATTAATGTAACCTTGATAAGATGGATAGCTGCATGGATTACAAATAGGACATAGCAAGAATCTTGCAACAATTAGACATATGAAATTCTAGGTTACAGTCATGGCATCCCGCAGGGCTCCATCCTAGGCCTACATGTGTTTAGGTTGCATGTTTCAGATCTATCTTTTTCACCTAAGTTGTTCAATAGGCATTATGCAGATGACTTTAAATGAGTAAACTGATGACATCTAGTACAGACAGGGCACGTGTGCAAAAGAACCTGACTAAATTGACCATTTGGGCACAGGAGAATACTATGTTGATAAATACATCAAAAACTAAGCATATGAGCTTTGGGAGACATAGACTGAAGGATGAATATTTAATGCAGCATACAGTGGTTGAAAATGTAGATTCATGTAAGGCTCTGGGTATAAGTGTAGACCCCGCTTTGATTTTTTTCTTATTATATCAATCAGTTGGTTAATGATAGTTATAAATCTTTGACTATATAAAAAGATGCATAAAATCTAGAAAATCAGAAATAATGAGGCCATTGTTTGTAAGCTACATCAGACCCAAACTAGGGTATAGAATAATAGCAAGGAAAGCTTATAAGAAAACTAACATAAGTAAACTGAAAGAGTGCAGAGTTTATCTAAGCAATCCTGTTTGGTTTGTGACTGACTGTGGAGTTGCCTGGATTAGAGAAGTTTTTAAATGAATTTACATTATAGTTCTTACCATTGTTTTTCACTTTTTGTAGGAAGGAAGGGAGAGCTTGTAGATAAGATGTTTTACTTTGATTTATATTTTGTTTTACTTTTAATATTCACTGCTAGTTAGAAAGGGTTAGGTTTTAAACAGGCAAACATTAACTATCCCAAGGGGCTGAGTCAGCTAGAAATTCACAAAGACTGCAGAGAGTATAATCCGGAGTTTATCTAAACAATCCTCTCTTGGTTTATGATTTATTGATCTTTACTGTTAAAAAAGAGGTGTGACTGTGAGTGATAGTAAGCAGAAACTACGGCACATATTTACGTATGATGTAAAGGAATTCCAGCTTTTGTTTCATTTTCAGAACTTGTATGGTCAGACCAACAACTTTACTGTACTTAATTTAGTATTTAGTTGTATACTGTTTGTATGACTTTTCTCATAGAAGTTGATTTAAGTTCTCTTTGAATTCTGCGGTAACTGATTTTTGGTTATTCTTTTCTTTTAAAATTTTATATTAATTTGCAGCTGATTATGGATTCCTTAAATGAATATGCTGCTAATGATTTTCTAAAGCACACATATCTTGTACAATTAATAAATCCTATGCATGTTTAAAGGTAACACCTGATAACACTAGTGATCTGTGTTCCTCATGTCAAAAGTCGGATGATTTTCTTACCATTATTAGTAGTAATTCCAGACCTACTGATGACAATTGCACTTGTGCAATTGGCACAGCTTGGAGAGCTATCATTACATATATTAATAACTGGACTGGTGAGATAAATAATGTTAGGCAAAGAGCAAACAGAACACATTTAATAAGGGATGTGTGTGACTATTGTCTGTAAAGATCACTCAACCCCTATGAAACAAAATAATGCCACTGACAACTTTGGAATTCACAAGTATTCAGCAATCTGAGGATTCAGAGCAAATAGAAGGAAATAAAAAAGAAAGAAAGGAAGAAGTTCAGAACAAATAAGAAAGAAAAATTGATAAATGCTTGTAAAGCAAAGAGAATACATACTAAAAAGAGTACTGTTTTGTTATGCAACACACAGATTGCAGGGAATAACATTTTGCTATCAGAAGAGCTTCAGTCTACAGAAAAAGGCATACTTTTTCCAAAAGAGAAGATAGAACAAAGAGGCAAGGGGCAGGTGAAAATGAAGACATCAAAAGTGAATATGGAAGGATTGGAGAACATTACTGTAAGAAAAAAAAAGATGAGAAAGACAGACATTGACAACAGCTGTGGATGCATAAAGCCAGCAGGGTGAGAACTGTATGCTTGCAAATGTATATCACAATGAAAACAATGGGATTAATAAGACTAATGGTGATGAAGATCATTCCTTTGTAACAGTTGATAGAGCAGATATTACTGAATTAGAAATTGAAGAGTCTGGGTTAGATCTGGTCAGGACAGGTATTCTTATAATTGGAGATTCAATTATTAGAGGAATTGACACTTACATCTGCAGAAAATATAATGAACATTGAGTAGTGTTATGCTTGCCAGGAGCAGAAATAGAGGTTGTGAGATAACCCTTGGAACACCTTAATATAAGGAAGTACAGATCTGTTTTTATTCATGTGGTACAAATGATCTCATCTGCAAGGACTCTCTGATTGCTAGTAGAGAACTTAGAATCTTCTTAGAAAGTATAGCTTGTACAGGTGTTAGGACATATTTTTCACAAATCACATATAGAAAGGATAATAAGGCCACTGTGAATGGAAAGATGTTTTGGGTAAATCCCTACAGGAAAAAAAAATGTCCCATTTAAAAATGGAAATGTATAGAGCATCTGAACCTAATTTTGGGCACACATGTTCAGACAGGATGGCATGCACTTGTCAAGATCAGAGAAGAGAATTTTTGCCGCAGATATTTTGTAGTATTTTTAATAAAGGCAAGGCAGGATGTTTGCCAAATCAAAAATTTAACAGTTTAAAGATAAGAACAGTTGATGCATCTGTGATGGTTTTTAATGCTAAGAGGATTAATTAATAAAGCTTTTTTTAACTGGAAAATCTGCTATGTTCCTATAAGATTGATGTTATTGTTGTTTGTGAAACATGGTTAAAAAAACAATGACTGGGAACCAGTTTTGTCAGGGTATAAATGTTTTTACTCTAATAAACATTTTAACACAAAATCAAGTCTAGGTGTTATGATAGGGATTAGAATGTTATGAGACCTGTGATTATTACATGTTCAGTGATAAGACCAATACTATAGATTGTGTAGCTGTGACAATAAAGACAACTTTAGAACATATAACAATTGTTGGAGTGTATAGACCACAAAAGTCTGATGACCTAGAGGAATTTATACATTTCTTGCATGAAACACAGGAGTGACGAATAATAGTGGGTGAGAACTTAAATTTACCAGAAACAGATAGGAATAATATTGATTCAACATTAGTCAGGAAATTATTCACAACATATGCTCATGAACAACAATTGCTTCAGACTGTTAAAAAAAAAAAAAAAAAAAAATGTACCAGGAAACGAAACATACCAGACATTATTTGTGTTCCTAAAGAAATTACTGTTACTTCATGCCAGGTTTACCACTGTTGTTGTGCTGTGGTCATGGTGTTATACAGGTTAATTTGTTGCTAGATAATTCTGATAAATTGAAATCTAAACCAATGCACATACGGTTAATTATAGATTATATGGAAGCAAAGCTCTCGCTATGTAAAACTAATTGGAATGATGCGTTCAGAGGAACAACTGCAGAAGGAATGTGGGAAGTTTTGAAAGAAAAGTTGTTTAAGTGCAAAAAAAAATGTTTAACTTCAGGATCTAGGCATACAGTGTCAGGGGGATATATTTCCATAAGCACAAGATACTTGATTAAGATGATAAACAAAACAATATAAGAAATGAAAAAGAGATCAAACTACAGCTTTGAAAACAGAAATAAACAAGCTGGACTAACAAATTAAGCATAGTGTGAGACAAGATCAAGAAAAGTTTGAAGACATTTTATTTAATGATATTGAGCATAATAGGAAACCATTTTATAGATACATAAGATGTGGAAGGAGTAAGACATACACATTGATAAACTGTGTATAAATTCTAAAATTTATTCTCAGACTCAACAGATTATAGATATATTGATAAAATCTGATAGAAAATGGTTTGGCTCCACAAAGGGGGTGATAAATTGTTCTACTGACATCTAGGAAACCTCAGATACCAAAATCAAATTAGATTATATTGAAAAAGAACTGCACAAACTGGATCCAAACAAAACACAAGCAGAAGACAGAATTAATAATAATGACATAAGAACACTTCAGCAAGAACTTACAGTACCATTATATCTATTTACTTGGTCATATAAGTATGGAGAGATTCTAAAGATTGGAGACATGCGCTTATTAAACCTGTCTTTAAGGGAAAGGGAATAGTACAAACTCAGACCCTTAAGTTTATTTTCATGTTGTGGAAAAATAATGGAGAAGATAACATTGGATAAATTGGATGGCAGAGTTTAAAAACTACTGAGAGATATACATCATCCGGCCTATGGACTGTTCAAACTACTGCCAACAAGGAAGCGCTACAGAAGCATTAGATGCAGGGCATCCGGATTCCATAACAGCTTCTTCCCATGTGCTATCAGACTGCTGAACAACAAACCCATAGCCTAACCTGCTAAATGGGTAAACAAACATTATTTATGTGCAATATGTCATTGTTATCTACATGGCTCGCTTTACACTTTATACTTTATTGTGTTTATTTTTAGTATCTTATTTTTGATTTCTATTTCAGTGTTTTTAAATTATTATTAATCTTCCTTCTGTAAACTATAATTCTTATGGTACAAGCCCGAGTATCGAAACTTTGTGCAGTGACACGCACTTTTCCCTCTGTGGTGATCTGTATGACAATAAAGTTTACTTTGACTTTGAGTTTGATAAGTTATTGTCAGAAATGGAAAGGCTGGGATTTGAAACTATACATCAGTATGCTTATGTTGAAAATAAATCTATTGCCATCTGTACCATGATGTTCTATAACATTATAATATCAGCTATGAATGGAAAATTGTGCTGTGATGTAATTTATATAGATGTGATAGGGTATTTGACAAGGTCAAGCACAAAACACTGATCAATAAATTAGAACAACTTGGTATTGATGTACTCTTGATAAGATGCATAGCTCTAAGGCTTACAAATAGGATGTGGCAAGTATACAGCAATTGGACAAGTGACATTCTTGGCTACAGTCAGGGTATCCCACAGTGCTCTGGCCTATTACCTTACTTGTTTAGACTGCATCTTTCAGACCTATGCAGATGTCTTGAAATTGGGTAAACTGATCACATGTGCTACAGCTAGGGCATATCTGCAAAATAACTTGAATATATTGACCATCTAGTCATATAATATGCTGTTAAATACATCAGAAAGTAAGTATATGAGGTTTGGGAGGCATAAAATAAAAGGTGAACATTTAATATAGCACACGATGAGTGAAACTGAAAATTTCATTTAAAAGACCTGGTTATATAGATTGATCCAACTTTGAGTTTTTCTAATCATATCAACTAATTGATTAATTATAGTTGTAGTATATTAGGTTGTAAAAACAATGTATAAAATATAGGAAATTGGAAATTATGAAGTCATTGTTTGTCAGTTACATTAGACCCAAACTTGAGTATGGAATAACAATATGGAAACCTTATAAGAAAACAAGCATGAATAAACTGGAAAGAGTGCAATGGAAATATAACAAGGGCATCCGTGAATGTAAAAATTAAAGTATTATGAAAGAATAAAATATCTAAACTTGTACAATGTGTCATACAGATATTTAAGAAGAGATTGCATTCAAGTATATAGGACATTTAGGGACAACTACCACTGGGAACATTTGGGATTATCAAAAAGTACTAGAGAATCATCAGACAACCTGTGTAGAAGATTCTATAGGAATGAGAAGTGTACTAATTGGTTCTCTGAGAGAGCAGCTGATGCATGGAACAGACTACCAAATTACATTAAAGCAAGTACTAGTTTAAATATTTTAAGAACAGTCTGGACACTTATTATGGTAACAACTATTTTGGTATATTGGCAGTCCAGAAGAACATTAATGCTGGTGCTTGAAATGTTTCATATGTATGAATGTAAAGTGGAAATATACCAAGTAAATCCATGGATGTGAAAATTTAAATTATTAAAAAAATTGAAATATCTGAACTTGTACAATGTTTTATATAGGTATTTAAAAAATACCTTATTCAGGTATAGAGGGCATTTAGAGACTACCTCAAGGAATGTTTGGGGTTAACAAAGATTAGTACAAACTCATCAGACAACCTGTGCAGTAGACTATATAGGAATGAGAGATATGATAACTGGTTCTCTGAAAGAGTAGCTGATGCATAGAATAGACTACCAAATAATATTAAAGCAAGCACTAGTTTAGATATGTTAAGAACAACTTGGACACTTATTATAGGAATGATTGTTTAATAAGTTGGCAGGCAAGAAGACCGTTATTGCCTGTGCCTGAAATATTGTATGTATATGTATATATATATATATATATATATATATATATATATATATATATATATATATATATATATACATAATATCACTTTATAGTGTCTGGAAGACACCAAATATGGCTCACAAACCAAAAACTGAAAGTAAACAGCACCAAATCGTAGGTTCATAGGTAGGTACTAAGCTATCTGTCCGAGGGCATTTATAAGCCTAGCCAGAGTGTGTCAGCTTTTGCCACCCCATTGATAAATTAACTCAGCCTCTGTCAAGAAGAGCCATTGAAGTGATCCCAGGGATGTATTTTCTGTTAACCATCCACTCGTCAAGGTTTCTCTTGAAGAGTGTTAGTGAGGGGCTCTGCCTAATGTAGTTAGGAATTTTGTTCCAAAGC
Organism: Protopterus annectens; assembly: GCF_019279795.1. Taxonomy (NCBI): domain Eukaryota; kingdom Metazoa; phylum Chordata; order Ceratodontiformes; family Protopteridae; genus Protopterus; species Protopterus annectens. The sequence goes on along the minus strand of NC_056748.1, from coordinate 122,886,896 downwards.
ATGGGGAGTCTCTGTGACAGGAATCTATCCCTCCAGCATGTTCTAGTTATTGTTGTGGTGAGGTTTAGCTCACTAGAGTGAGTGGCTCACAGTGACTTGGATTTCTTTAGGTGGAGCATGTCCATCAATTCTGAGTTGGACATGGCTTTGTAAGTCAGGCAGAGATCACCTCTGAGTAAACAATATGCCACTGAGTACAGCCAGAGTTTTTCCAGTCAGGCTGCATGGGACATATGTTTGAGGCCAGTAATCCTCTTGGTGAGGTACTTTTGTGGTCTTTCCAGCTGTTGGAAGTGTCTTGTGAGGTACATCCCAAATGGGGCATTGTACTCTATGATGGGTCTGATAAGTGATGAGTAGAGGGGTGCTATAACCTCTTTATTTCTAAATGCAAACCCTTTAGTAATTAGATGGGCTACATAGAAGGATTTCATAATTACTTTGGCAATATGATTGTCAAAGGAGAGATTACTATCTACCTGGGTCCCCAGATCTCTTATTACCTCTTCTGTAAGGGGGCTGCCACCTATGTGGTAATTCATGGGTGTTTTTTTTTTCCCAAACAAGATGACTATGCATTTTTTTGGCATTTAGCTTGAGACCATGACTTTGGCACCAGGTGTCCGTCTCAGGAAGGCCCTTTTGGAGAATGTCCGTGTCAGCCAGAGAGTCAATTATGGCTCCCAGTTTACAGTCATTGGTGAACTTGGTTAGCCATAGCCCTCCTGTGTTTGCCTGTACTTCTGACAAGTATATGCCGAACAGTAGGGGTCCCAGGACTGAGCCTTGTGGGACACCACTTGTGACTGTTTTAGAGTCTGACCTGGAGCCCGCTATTCTTACTGTGTGAGTTCTGTCTGTAAGCCAGTTGGCAACCCATCTCGTGACATAGGAGTTTATGTTCAGGCTGGTGAGTTTTTCTATAATTCCCGAGTGGGGAATGGTGTCAAAAGCCTTGGCTAGGTCAAGGTAGGCTGTGTGAACCACCTTCCCCTCATCTATGGCCTTGGTGACTGTCTCAAAGAAGTCATCCAGATTTAGTAGGCATGATCTGCCCTTAACAAAGCTGAACTAGGTTGGGTCAAGTGTTTGGAGGTTCCCAATGTCTTTGTTAATGTGTTCCATGATGATGCGCTCCACAGCCTTGAAGACCAGGCTAGTCAGGTTTATGGGGCGATAGTTAAAAGAGTCAGTTGTGGCCCCTCCTTTGTGGAGCGGAATAACCATTGCTGTATGCCATTCTATGGGAACGTAGCCTGTGGAGAGGCTGAGGTTGAACAGTGTGTTTAGGTAGGGGGGTTAGTTTGTTCCGTAGTTTGTGCAAGATGCAGCCTGGGACACCATCTGGTCCCATTGACGCTGTGCTTTTGGCTTTTGAAAGAGCTGTTTTTCACCTGTGCGTCTGTGATTTCCGGTACTCTGCACTTTTCCGGTATTGTTGTGGGCCCTTTTGGGGGTGAAAGGGGGGTGAAATTTGCACTGAATCTATCTGCCAGGATGTTGGCAATATCAGTAGGTTTAATATATTTTGTGCTATTTTGCACTAGCTCAGAGCATATCTGCGAGTTGCCACTTAGATTCTTGACATAGCTAAAGAAGGGTTTGTGGTTATCTTTTGAATCCTTGGCTATTTTTCTTTCGAAGTTAGCCTTGGATGATTTTATGAGGGACCTTAGTTTCTTACTGATACTGATCAGGGATGTCTTTCTTTCTTGGGATTTGTTTTTTTTCTTAACTAGTTTCCTCCTTCTATTGTATAGCCTGTTTATGGCAGGGGTCCACCAGACTGGTTTCCTTCTCTTAGGGGAATGAGTCTTGGTTTTGCTAGGGATGGCACGATCCATGCATCCTTGTAGGTGCTCATAGAGTGCATTTGTGAAGGTTCCTGCATGTTGGACACTATTATCCTCTAGTGTGGGGGCTGTGAAACTTACCACCTCTGTCTTAAGTAAGGTGAAGTTTGCTATAGAAAAGTTTTTCACTGTGATTTCCTTGGTTGGGGGTGGTGGTGTGGACATCCAAAGTGATTAGTTTATGGTCTGATCTAACCAGTGATGGGTTGACCTCCGGTGTGGAACACCTGTCGCCCATGTTGGTGATGACCAGGTCCAATATGTTTTCACCTCTGGTAGGGGAGTTTATCAACTGATCCAGGGCATTTGAGTTGATAAATTCCAGGAAGCGCTGGACCTGGGAGTTTGTACTTGAGTAGTTTTCCCAGTTAATAGTAGGGTAATTGAAATTGCCCAATATCAGGGTGCTCGGTAGGTCAACAAATTTAATTACAAACTTGTCAAGTTCCTAATATGCAATTAGTTAAAAAATCCACAAATCAAGCTTAATAAATAATAATAATAATAATAAAAAAATCACATGACAGGCAAATTTATCTGAAATGAAAAAGAGTTATACAGCAATCCAGTCCAGAGCTCCTTCACATCCAGATTGGTAGTGATCTAGATCCAAACTAGTTTATAATCAGAACACGGTGCTTGCCTTTGCTACATTTGGCCATTAAGATTGCTGCAATTCTGAAAGAAGGGCCGCATATTTCCCTATACAAGTGGCAAAGTATTCTAACCTTTGTGGTGATTCCCATTTCCTATTACTGATCCCAGAGTGGCCTAATGGTTAAGGTGTTTATGAACTAAAAAAGAAGTATTTGTAGGCAGTGTCCCCCCAAAAATCGAAGAAAATAAAAATGGTGAATCTTGCCTGAAAAGGTGGACATGCATTGTATAAAGTCTTGAGTAATTACACTATTACACCCATAATGGTAAATTGGGTTCCAATGCATGAAAACCCTCTAATCCATGGAACACCATGCTGTATGCATGTTTGTTAGGAGTTATTCCTATATGGTGGATATTCAAGCATAACAAAGTTGCAAGGCAAATGTGAAAGACAAAGATCACCACCATTCATGAGGAACATCAGCAACAACTTCTCATCAGTCCATAGGACATCAAAGACAGATGGAAGGAATACTTTCAGTGGCTTCTGAATGATGAAAACCCCAACAAAGCTGTACTGTCCTATACACAGCCTACCCATCAGAACACATTATGGTAATTCCAGTCATTAGATTTTCACAGTTTTGATTGTTTAGAAAATTAAATATCATATTGCATAATATTTATACCAATCATTAGAGTTTCATATTTCTTAATCAGAGAATGCAGCATCCTTTTGTCACATATTTATGCCCTGCCCTTTTTTATCTGTTTGTTAACCCAATAAACCCACACTTCAGGAGAACTGTTTTGTTAACCGACTTGCTAAGAGTCATTTAGTAGGCAAATGGAATTGAACTCTGGTCCACAGGATGCAACTCATTAAGAATTTAGAGTCTTAGTTCTCTGTAATAACTGCCAGACTTTCACTGACTTCTTCATTTTCTGATAAATCACTGACAATCACAGTCAGTTGATAACGCCAGTCATTAAAGTTTCATGATTCTTAATGTTCAGAAAATGTATGTCCATTCAACACCTCTTTTAACTTTTTAAGTGAGTTATTGATGTCTGACAGTTAAAACTATGAGCTGTTAGTGAACTGTTTCTTGTAGTCAAAAGTAATGAGTTTGAATTCTTCCATCTCCATTTGCCTACTGTGTAACCTTTGAGCAAATCACTTAACCAGACAGTGCTCCTTGGTCACCACTGAAAAGGAATATCTTCTCCAGTGGGTTTACCTGGTTAATGAATAGATACAATTGAATAATAATAATGTTAAAATGTGTCCCCCCTATTATTTTTGGCTTTGTCCAGAATTCCAAAGCAAGGAAGGTAATAAGTATTTTGATCCATTCCATGTAACATCTGTGGCTTTCTGGCAAGTTGTTTTGAATTGCAGTCATTAAAAATGACAGCCTGTAAATTTCACTAATCATACCCTTCAGAAAATGCTTGATAATGTAGCACCTGTTATATTAGCATGCTTCTAAGTATATAAGACTAATATTTAAACTATGTTCCTCACCTTGGGTCTTCCTCTCAGATTCTTGAGCTGAGAGGTTGGGGAGGGATGGGGATGCAATGAGGTGCATTGTATGTTTCTTACAGCAGTGATCTGAAATACACTTCTAAGTCATTATTTCTGTATTTGTCCATTTATTTGAATGCAAGGAAGCATCAGAGGTGAATGCAGTCATAAAAGGGATTGTAACTGATAGTCACGTGTGTGTGTGTGTGTGTGTGTGTGTGTGTGTGTGTGTGTGTGTGTGTGTGTGTGTGTGTGTGTGTGTATGTGTGTCCGACTATCTGTCTGCCTGTATATATAAATACTTTGGTCCTGCATTCCAGAGTAGTTATGGTAGAAAGAAAGGAAATTGTTGTAGTAACAAGAGTATCATCATATAGATTTGTTTGTATACTGATCATGTCTAAATATCTAAATGTATCTGTAATTTTTCTATGTGGAGCTTTTCTCCTCAGGCCTCTGCTGAAAAAGGGCCTTTTTGGCTCAGTCAGACACCAACGGTTAGCAAATGTAAAATAAATATATAGAAGAATAAATAAATATAAGCCATGTTCTTTGGATAAGATCCTTGGTTTCCTTGATTTGTTAACTGTTAGCAAATTGCTTATTATTTGGTTATGAATAAAACCAGACAGTATGACATTTTCAATGAGTTTGTTTTTTGCAGGCATGCAAGTGTGCAATGCACTGTGTTGGGTTACAACAGTTTGTCTGGCATGTAGTGCAAATGGATAAGGCTATAATCTGTTAATGAGGTACTTTCTATAGTACATAGCTTGATCCCTGAACATTTGCTTGTTATGTGACTCTGATAAAGTCATTTCACCAGACATGGCTCCTGGGCTGCAACTGTGATGCAACTATGATGTAACTTCAACATATATTGCATTTACTAGGGAAATGCTAACTCTGTGAACTATTCAGCATTTCCCACTGTGACTACTGGTATTTAAAGAATAGACTGCCTCAATTTTTGTTGTTATCCTGTAGGTTGTGCCTGATCACAAGTGTGATATAATGTTGTGCTCACTTACCTGGTATGTACCTTACCTCATAATAGTATAGTATAAATTTACCTTCCACATTCTCCATGCACATGTACCCACAGCTTTCTCCAAGCCAATACTTTCCTCATATTAATTTTTTACTGTTGCCTACCCAACAACAAGACTTTGTTACATCTCTTTTCTGTCTCCTTTTTCATACAGCTCTAGCTCTACTTCACTCAAGGCTTCCCTCCTCCCTCCCAAGTGAAGAATTTCTGAAAATTATCCTGCAAACAACTGAAGGCAAAATGACTCACTAGTGGGACTTTTATTCTCTGAAATATTCTTATGTAGGTGTATTCCCTGTTTACTAATTTCTGCATTTAGTTCTTAGTGCTTTTACTTAATTTTATTATATTGGCATAGCATGCATACTTGCAAGGTCTCCTCCCCCCCTTTTTTCAATCCCTGCCATTGCAACTAACTGCCACTGGTTGGCAGCAGAACACCACCAAACAACTGAATCTTAGCGCGGATAAGCAGCTCATCTTATTAGCAGGACAGTGCTCTACAGTTATATAAAGTGTCCAATATTGCTGTCTACTGTAAAGTCACCCAAGTCCCTTCACAGCAGTTATTTTTCCATTCACTGTAAATAAATAATGGAACACAGTAACTGGCATAATCCCTACCATTAAGGTACAACGCTACTTACCTTCATTAATTAGTCTCCTGATACTTTTTTTCTAGCTCTTACCTCCTAGGTTGGACTCTGCCCGCTCCACTCCTCTACCCTACCCCTTTTCCACCCACCCCTAGCTCATTTGCTTTATACTTAATTTTACCACACCCACATCCAACCCCATCCCACAGCCAGTCACACAAACCACCACTACCCCTCCCCCTCTTTTGCTCTCATATTACACACTCTACACATAGTACCTCCTCACTCCCAAAGTTGCTACAATCCATCCTACCTGTATACTATCAGAACCCCTACACATTCCACAGGGTTATCTCTATACACTCCTACCGCTTCTGACAAATCAAACATGTACTCCCATCAAATAATTCTAACAGTAGCACTCACTATCACAGCCCATCTAACCTCACCCTACTTGAACAACATTACAATCCCCAACATGTCACCCCACCTCAACCTCACTTCCAACATTCATCAGCTACCTCTTACTCATCTCACCCTCACTCTTTAACCACACCACATATGACCAACACCCCTACAAACTCCTCCATTATCAAAGCAAATCTAGGGTATCCATACAATGTGACTTAGCCTTCTCCAAATATTTACAAACCATAATAAACATTGCCTCTCACCTACTATACAGTGGCGATATCAACCTCAACCCAGGTCCAATAACAATTCCTAAAAATCACCAGAATCAGCCTAGAACCAATACTAGTCTACTTAAGAGAAAATCTGATATTCTAATAATAAATCATAACATAAGAAGCATCCTTAACAAAACCACTGAGCTCCATACAACCATAGCATTATACTTACCTGACATCATCTTCCTCACAGAAACATGGCTTAAACCACACATTAAAAATGAAGAAGTACTTCCCCCTGGATATAGCATATTACGAAAAGACTGTACAGCTAAAAGAAGAGGTGGAGTCACTCTCCTATATTAGAACAACATCTATGTTGAACTATTTAACATAGAAATCCCTGCATTTAATAATGCAGAGATCCCACTTGCTAAGGTAAGACTAAATACACAAAAACAGCTAAATATCTTAGGATCATATATCCCTCCAGGAGATAACATGAAAACCCTAGAATCTCTTCTCCAATGGACATCAGAAACTCTCTCCCATGAAACCATTATACTAGGTGACTTCAATATTGATTGGACCTCACTTAAATCACCCCATCCCTCAAATCATAGCAACCTTTATGGATTCTCACAGCTTCTACAAACCCCTACTAGAGTAGACAAAAACTCAAAAAAAGAATCAATACTAGACTGGATTCTCACCAATCACCCATCTTCCACCCATAATTTTGGTACACTACCTGACACTCTAAGCGACCACCTCCCAACCTTCTTCTTTAGAGACTAAACTAAACTCACTAGAACTAGCTCTCTTAAATGCATCAGATACACTAAAGCTGATGACCTTAATACAGCCCTTAAACACTCTGGTCCCCTCTTTTAACACTTCCTTTAGATGAAGCAGTTGAGTATTCCAACACTATCTTCTTAGGCCTTCTCAACCAATTTGCTCCACCAAGATAGATCTGCACTAAAACCATCTATGCTTCATGGCTTATCAAGAGCACTAGGCAACTTATAAAACAAAGGGACAAAGCATGGGACACCTGGTGCAAAAACAAAACTACTCCTAATAGGCAAACATTCTTACAACTTAGAAACACTGTAAAAAAAAAACAAATTAGACTAGACAAGAAAAATACTATAGTGAAATTCAAACTAAGCATAATACCAACCCACGAAAGTTATGGGCCACTATAAACAGTATTCTCCAACCAGGCAAATCACCAACTCCTCATCCAAACATAGACACCACCTCTATAAACACAGCCACCCAATTCAAAGAATTCTTTACCAACTCTATATTAAAGCTGTCACCAGACCCACACTCCTCAACCCCACTATACTTTATATCCCATCAAATAACGCCAACTCCTTCACCCTTCAACCTGTACCAACTTATACTATATATAGACACCTAACCCAACTTAAACCCACCACCTTAGCAGCAGACAAACTATCTGCCAAATTCCTACAAATAGTCGCCAAAGCTATTTCCTACCCAGTCTCTATAATCATTGACAGAGGCACAGTATACTAACCTCGAAAAAGGGCATAGCAAAATAAATTTAAAATGGGTGGCGAAAGCCAAACACATTCTGGCTAGGCTTATAAATGCCCTAGGGCAGATAGCCTAGTATGAACCTATGAACCTATGAACAGATCTATCTCAGAACAAAAGGTGCCACTTCTATGGAAACTCTCCTACATTATACCAATTCACAAAGGGGACAACTCCACTGACCTAACAAATTACCGCCCTATAGCTATACGTTCCCCACTAGCTAAAATACTGGAAAAATGCATCCACATTCAGGTCCTAACAAATCTCCTCTCCAACAATCTTCTTGCTGAAACTCAACACGGATTCCACCCCAACCATAGCAGTACCACTGCACTCATCCATTTTAGTAACCAAGTAAATATGCAATGCAACAATGGCCAAGTAGTGTCTGCTAACTACCTCCACTCTGTTATGGTTTCAAGACTATCTCTCCCAATGCCAACAAGCTGTTCAGTGGAAAAACTCCCTTTCCCCCTACTTCCTGTAAAACTAGGAGTACCCCAAGGATCAATCATAGGACCCCTACTTTCATTATATTTACAAATAATCTTCATAAAGCTACCCCTCTAGCAAACCTGGTTTAATACGTTGATGACTCCACCTTAATCTGCTCTGCCTCCACCCTACAAGAACTTCAAATCAAGACCCAAGAAGACTTTACATGCATCGAAACCTGGCTTACAAATGCCCAGCTAATACTAAATCCTAAAAAGACCCAACTTATGCACTTTCATCCTTCCAAAGCAGCAGCACCTACTCCCTCATTCTCTATTTATGCATTAGATAATACCCCTATCTCCCCATCACACAACCCAAATTACTAGGGTTCATTATTGACAATAATATGAAATGTGACAAAAACATAGCTCATACAATAACCAAAATCAACAAAAAACTAGGTACTCTTTACAGATGTAAAAACATCCTAACCAGTAACAGTAAAGTTACCCTAGCTCATACCCTTCTTCTCTCTACCTTACTGTATGCTTCCCCTGTCCTAATTAATCTAAACAAGAGCAATTTAAACAAGCTATCAGTATGCTACAACAAAATAACAAAATTCACCACAAACTCTTACTACCGCACTCACCACTGTCAGGCCCTTAAACAGCTTTCCTGGCTGGAATTCCGTAACACCTTAGCTCTAAACCAACTTCTTTTAGTTCACCAAATATTGTACCAACCTCACAAAACTCCAGCCTTACAAGACTTTATCATCTTCTATTCCAATAACCGAGAATTTAGATCCACTAACAAGGCACTAATTGAAATCTCCAAAAGCCATTACAGCTCTGGTGACTACCTGTATTCCAGCAACATTGCCAAGACTTGGAACTCCCTACCACTACAAATCAGGGTGCAACCTAATAAAATGAACTTCAATAAACAGCTTATTTCCCACCTAAAAAACTCCTGGGCATGCAACTGCCTAGCACCTGGCTGACATATTCTAACTCCTTTCCCCTACCCACTATCCAAACTCCTCTTTAAAACTCCCACAGATGAACTATATATTACCACATGTTACTTGTAACTGCCTAGCACCTGGCTGACATATTCTAACACCTTTCCCCTACCCACTATCCAACCTCCTCTTTAAAACTCCCACAGATGCACTATATATTATCACATGTTACTTGTAACTGCCTAGCACCTGGCTGACATATTCTAACTCCTTTCCCCTACCCACTATCCAACCTTTTCTTTAAAACTCCCACAGATGCACTACATAATATCACAAGTTACGTGTAACTGCCTAGCACCTGGCTGACATATTCTAACTCCTTTCCCCTACCCACTGTCCAACCTCCTCTTTAAAACTCCCACAGATGCACTATATATTATCATACGTTGCTTGCAACTGCCTAGCACCTGGCTGACATATTCTAAGCCTTTTCCCCTACTCACTATCCAACTTCTTTAAAACTCCCACAGATGCACTATATATTACCACACGTTACATGAAATTGCCTAGCACCTGGCTGACAGTCTAACTCCTTTACCCAACCCACTTTTCAACCTATTTAAAACTCCCACATATGCACTATATACTACCACACTTTACTTGTAACTGCCTAACAACTGGTTGACATATTCTAACTCCTTTCCCCTACCCACTATACAACCTCTTTAAAATTCTCATAGATGCACTATATATTACCACACCATACTTGTAACTGCCTAGCACCTGGCTGACATATTCTGTCTCCTTTACCCTACCCACTATACAACCTCCTCTTTAAAACTCCCACAGATGCACTACATATTACCACACGCTACTTGTAACTGCCTAGCACCTGGCTGACATATTTTAACTCCTTTCCTCTACCCACTATCCAACAATTTTAAAACTCCCAGAGATGCACCATATATTATCACATGTTACTTGTAACTGCCTAGCACCTGGCTGACATATTCTAACTCCTTTCCCCTACCCACTATCCAACCTCCTCTTTAAAACTCCCACAGATGCACTATGTATTACTTGTAACTGCCTAGCACCTGGCTGACATATTCTAACTCCTTTCCCCTACCCACTATCCAACCTCCTCTTTAAAACTCCCACAGATGCACTATATATTATCACATGTTACTTGTAACTGCCTAGCACCTGGCTGACATATTCTAACTCCTTTCCCTACCCACTATCCAACCTCCTCTTTAAAACTCCCACAGATGCACTATATATTACCACATGTTACTTGTAACTGCCTAGCACCTGGCTGACATATTCTAACTCCTTTCCCTACCCACTATCCAACCTCCTCTTTAAAACTCCCACAGATGCACTATATATTATCACACATTACATGTAATTGCCTAGCACCTGGCTGACATATTCTAACTCCTTTCCCCTACCTACTATCCAACCTCCTCTTTAAAACTCCCACAGATGCACTATATATTACCACACGTTACTTGTAACTGCCTAGCACCTGGCTGACATATTCTAACTCCTTTCCCCTACCCACTATCTAACATTTTTAAAACTCCCACAGATGCACTATATATTATCACACGTTATTTCTAACTGCCTAGAACCAGGCTAACATATTCTTACTCCTTTCCCCTACCCACTATCCAACCTGTTTAAAACTCCCACAGATGCACTATATATAATCGCACGTTACTTGTAACTGCCTAGCACTTGGCTAACATATTCTAACTACTTTCCCTAACCCACTATCCAACCTCCTCTTTAAAACTCCCACAGATGCACTATATTTTGTCACATGTTACTTGTAACTGCCTAGCACCTGGCTTGCATATTCTAACTCCTTTCCCCTACCCACTATCCAACCTCTTTAAAACTCCCACAGATGCACTATATATTATCACACATTACATGTAATTGCCTAGTACCTGGCTGACAAAGTCTAACTCCTTTCCCCTACCCACTATCCATCCTCTTTAAAACTCCCACAGATGCACTATGTATTACCACACGTTACTTGTAAATGCCTAGCACCTGGCTGACATATTCTAACTCCTTTCCCCTACCCACTATCCAACCTCCTCTTTAAAACTCCCACAGATGCACTATATATTATCACACATTACTTGTAACTGCCTACCACCTGGCTGACATATTCCAACACCTTTCCCCTACCCACTATCCAACCTCCTCTTTAAAACTCCCACAGATGCACTATATATTATCACACATTACTTGTAACTGCCTTGCACCTGGCTGACATATTCTAACTCCTTTCCCCTACCCACTATCCAACCTCCTCTTTAAAACTCCCACAGATGCACTATATATTATCACACATTACTTGTAACTGCCTAGCACCTGGCTGACATATTCTAACTCCTTTCCCCTACCCACTATCCAACCTCCTCTTTAAAACTCCCACAGATGCACTATATATTATCACACATTACTTGTAACTGCCTAGCACCTGGCTGACATATTCTAACTCCTTTCCCTACCCACTATCCAACCTCCTCTTTAAAACTCCCACAGATGCACTATATATTATCACATGTTACTTGTAACTGCCTAGCACCTGGCTGACATATTCTAACTCCTTTCCCCTACCCACTATCCAACCTCCTCTTTAAAACTCCCACAGATGCACTATATATTATCACATGTTACTTGTAACTGCCTAGCACCTGGCTGACATATTCTAACTCCTTTCCCCTACCCACTATCAACCTCCTCTTTAAAACTCCCACAGATGCACTATATATTATCACACATTACTTGTAACTGCCTAGCACCTGGCTGACATATTCTAACTCCTTTCCCTACCCACTATCCAACCTCCTCTTTAAAACTCCCACAGATGCACTATATATTATCACATGTTACTTGTAACTGCCTAGCACCTGGCTGACATATTCTAACTCCTTTCCCCTACCCACTATCCAACCTCTTTAAAACTTCCACAGATGCACTATATATTATCACACGTTACTTGTAACTGCCTAGCACCTGGCTGACATATTCTAACTCCTTTCCTCTACCCAATATCCAACCTCTTTAAAACTCCAACAGATGCACTATATATTATCACACGTTACTTGTAACTGCCTAGCACCTGGCTGACATATTCTAACTCCTTTCCTCTACCCAATATCCAACCTCCTCTTTAAAACTCCCAGAGATGCACTATATATTACAACAGCAACTTGTAACTGCCTAGCACCTGGCTGAGATATTCTAACTCCTTTCCCCTACCCACTATCCAACCTCTTTAAAACTTCCACAGATGCAACATATATTATCACACGTTACTTGTAACTGTCTAGCATGTGGCTGACATATTCTAACTCCTTTCCCTACCCACTATCCAACCTCTTTAAAACTCCCACAGATGCACTATATATTATCACACATTACATGTAATTGCCTAGCACCTGGCTGACATATTCTAACTCCTTTCCCCTACCCACTATCCAACCTCCTCTTTAAAACTCCCACAGATGCACTATATATTATCACACGTTACTTGTAACTGCCTACCACCTGGCTGACATATTCCAACACCTTTGCCCTACCCACTATCCAACCTCCTCTTTAAAACTCCCATAGATGCACTATATTTTATCACACATTACTTGTAACTGTCTAGCACCTGGCTGACGTATTCTAACTCCTTTCCCTTACCCACTATCCAACGTCTTTAAAACTCTCACATATGCACTATATATTACCACACCTTACTTGTAACTGCCTAGCACCTGGCTGACATATTCTAACTCCTTTCCCCTACCCACTATCCAATCACCTCCTTAAAACTCCTACAGATGCACTATATATTATCACACATTACTTGTAACTGCCTAGCACCTAGCTGACATATTCTAACTCCTTTCCCCTACCCGCTATACAACCTCCTCTATAAAACTCCCACAGATGCACTATATATTATCACACATTACATGTAACTGCCTAGCAGCTGGCTGACACATTCTAACTCCTTTCCCCTACCTACTATCCAACCTCCTCTTTAAAACTCCCACAGATGCACTATATATTATCGCATGTTACTTGTAACTGCCTAGTATGTGCTGCGGTGGTACGGTGGTAGCGTTGTTACCTCACAGCAAGAGGTTCTCCCGTTCGATTCTCGGCTTGGCTTGGGAGTGCCTTCTGTGTGAAGTGTGCATGTCCTCCCTGCGGTTGGGTAGTGTTCAAAAGGCATGCGTGCATAAATGGGTGTGTCTTCGTTGAAGGTTGGGCATCGAGCTGGCACCTCGACGTTTTGTAAAAAATCTACTGCAAATCATTAGTGGACCGGCATTCCGTTGTGGCGACCCCTTACCGGGAAAAAGCCGAAAGACAAACAACAACAACTTGTAACTGCCTAGCACCTGGCTGACATATTCTGACTCCTTTCCCCTACGTACTATCCAACCTCCTCTTTAAAACACCCTCAGATGTACTATACATTACCACACGTTACTTGTAACTGCCTAGCACCTGGCTGAAATATTCTAACTCCTTTCCCCTACCCAGTATCCAACCTCTTTAAAACTCCCACAGATGCACCATATGTTATCACACATTACTTGTAACTGCCTATAACCTGGCTGACATATTCTAACTCCTTTCCCCTACCCACTATCCAACCTCCTCTTTAAAACTCCCACAGATGCACTATATATATCACACATTACTTGCACCTGCCTAGCACCTGGCTGACATATTCTAACTCATTTCCCCTACCCCATATCCAACCTCTTTAAAATTCCCACAGATGCACTATATATTATCGCATGTTACTTGTAACTGCCTAAGTCCTGGCTGACATATTCTAACTCCTTTCCCCTACCCACTATCCAACATCTTTAAATCTCCCACAGATGCACTGTATATTATCACACATTACATGTAATTGCCTAGCACCTGGCTGACAAAGTCTTACTCCTTTCCCCTACCCACTATCCATCCTCTTTAAAACTCCCACAGATGCAGTATATAATATCACACATTACTTGTAACTGCCTAGCACCTGGCTGACATATTCTAACTCCTTTCCCCTATCCACTATCCAACCTTTTTAAAACACCCACAGATGCACTATATACTACCACACATTACTTGCAACTGCCTAGCACCTGGCTGACATATTCTAACTCCTTTCCACTACGCACTATCCAACCTCCTTTTTACAACTCCCACAGATGCATTATATATTATCACATGTTACTTGTAACTGCCTAGCACCTGGTTGACATATTCTAACTCCTTTCCCCTACCCACTATCCAACCTCTTTAAATCTCTCACAGATGCACTACATATTATCACACATTACTTGTAACTGTCTAGCACCTGGCTGACATATTCTAACTCCTTTCCCCTACCCACTATCCAACCTCCTCTTCAAAACTCCCAGAGATGCACTATATATTATCACACATTACTTGCAACTGCCTAGCACCTGGCTGACATATTCTAACTCCTTTCCCCTACCCACTATCCAACCTCTTTTAAACTCCCACAGATGCACTATATATTATCACATGTTACTTGTAACTGCCTAGCACCTGGCTGACATATTCTAACTCCTTTCCCCTACCCACTATCTAACCTCTTTAAAACTCCCACAGATGCACTATATATTATCACATGTTACTTGTAACTGCCTAGCACCTGGCTGACATATTCTAACTCCTTTCCCCTACCTACTATCCAACCTCTTTAAAACTCCCACAGATGCACTATATATTATCACACGTTACTTGTAACTGCCTAGGTGGTGCTGCGGTAACATTGTCGCCTCACAGTTAGACGTTGTCCTGTCGATTCTCAGCTAAAGCGGCTTCTGTGTGGAGACATGCATGAATGGGCGTACCTTCATTGAAGGTCGTGTGTGAGAGCTGGCAACTCGACATGTAAAAATCTACTGCCAATCATTAGCGGACCGGAGTTCCGCTGTGGCGACCCCTAACCGGGAAAAGCCGAAAGACACAACAACTTTTAACTGCCTAGCACCTGGCTGACATATTCTAACTCCTTTCCCCTACCCACTATCCAACCTCTTTAAAACTCCCACAGATGCACTATATATTATCGCATGTTACTTGTAACTGCCCACTATCCAACCTCCTCTTTAAAACTCCCACAGATGCACTATATATTATCGCACGTCACATGTAGCTGCCTAGCACCTGGCTGACATATATTAACTCCTTTCCCCTGCCCACTATTCAACCTCCTCTTTAAAACTCCCACAGATGCACTATATATCATCACACTTCACTTACCAACTCACTGCCCCATCTATACCCATTAACTCTCCCATAGACTAAGTTGAAAAGCTTTCCTTAAAAATGTCAATTCACCTCACATGAACTTGTCTATATTCTTGTCCTTTTTTAGTTTTTCCTTTCTTGTCTTATCTTCAGTATGTCTTCAAGATTATCTCTGCTAAACATACTGTATGAACAACATTCAAATGTTACTACCTGCTATACTTTTAGTTGTATGTCCAAACCGCTATGCTTATGTAAATATCTTATGCAATCATATGTTATTATTTGCTATATTTTTATAACTGAATGTGTAAATATCTGATGTATAGTATGTTAGCAATTGTTCTGGAGCTTTTCTCCTCGGTCCTCCGCTGAAAACAAACATCTCTGTCCAGTTGGACCTCCCTGGTAAACAAATGTAAAATAAAATAAAAATAAATAAATAAACTGAAAAGGGCACTTATATCCAGTGGGCTGTCTTGGGCTGCTAGCAAATGTGTTGCACATTTGTCTTTTGAATTCTTTCACCCTTCACATTACCACTCATTAGTGTTCGATTTAGTGCTATTTGACTATGAATCCCAGCATGTGTCTTGTAGGTTAATGGGTTGCCAGATGTATTTTCAATAAATGTGAGCCTCAAGGGAAAAGATGTTTGTTGTTGCTCATTCTAAGCCTCTTTTAATGTGAGAGCGTTTTGATTTATTTATTAATAGCTGTCAATGCTTTTGCTGTAAAATTTGAATAAAAGTGTTAAATTAAATCCAAATGAGATCATTGTAAAAGAAAAGATAGCATGCACACTCACAGTTTTGAACAGTGTATTATGATAAATGGTGATAGATAGCCAAGTAATTGGGTAATGGCATTGTTGTGGTTGAGGGTGGGGGGAAGTCCATTGCCTTGCGTAGGGTTGTGTTTGACCATGAGCTGGCTGTGCTCCTGTCAATGTGCATGAAAGTGATGGAGAATATGACTGACAAACAAATATGCAGAGTGCTACAAAGTAAGATGGGAGATGAGTAGTTCAGATTCAGGTCAAAATGCTGCAAGAATGAGCCAATGTTGGCAGTGAGGCAGATAGTGGAGAAGAAGCTGGAAATGAGAAAAGAGTCCAAATGGGCATTCTTGGACTCGGAAAGCATATGACAAGGACCCAAGAAAGCTAATCTGGGCAATTCTGCAACAGTCTGAATTCCAGAAACATTGGTAGAATTAGTGCAAGATATGTACAAGGAACAAATGAAACAAGTAGAGTGTTTTGACTCACAGAGGGGTTCCTTTTAGGAGTGGGTGTGTATCAGGGTTCAAAGTCTGAACCCACTGCCCTTCATACTGGTGACAGACTACATCAGCAAACAGGCTGGAGGGGACAAATTAACAAAGTCTGCTGTATATGCTAGCAAACACTGAACAGGAATGGAATGCAGAACTGAAGGTACATGATTTGAAATTGAGTACAGACAATGCAACTGCCGTGGCAGCAAATAGGGAAAATCAGAAGAAGTTGAAAATTGAAACAAAAGTGAAAATAGTTGAAAATAGTGGAATAGGTTAGCAGCTTCAAGTATCTGGAAGGGTGGTTGAGGACAAGGGGAAGTCTGTATGAGATGGTTAAAACTAGAATCAGAGCGGTTACATCCAACCGGTACAGAGTGTCAGGGGTAGTGTGTGACAGAAGAATGCGAACAAAGCTGAGTAGTAAGGTGCGAAAAACAGAAATATGTGCAGTGAAGGCAGAACAGCTGTGGAAACTAGAGATGATGAAAATGAAGTGCCTGAGATGGATGGTAGGAAGCACATTGTAGGACAGATGAAGAAATAAGGACATCAGAGCAGGAGCCAAAGTAGATCCAGTTGAATAAAAGGTCAAAAAGAACAGATAAAGGTGGTCCAGGCACATATACAAGAAAGCAGAAGGTGATTGGCTGAAGAAGATTTGGGAGAGACAGGAAGAAGGCAAGAAGAAATAATTACACTCAGCAAAGAGATGGGTGAATTGCATAACAAAAGCCCTGGGACAGCCAAGCATGACTGTTGAAGAAGTGGCAATAAATACATTAAATTGAGAGGTGGTGACAGCTGAGGTGACACCTAGATCCCATGTAGAAGATGAGAAGTGGGGTGGATGATGATGATGATGATTCAAGCATAACAGAGTACTCATTGTCAGCACATATCTCCTTATAGGTACATGTAGAAACCATCACATAAGGGCTTATATGTTTTTAGACAAATCTTCATATAGCTGACCATAGCACTATCAGTGTACTTCCAACATCCCTAGGCACACACTTCTTTTTTCAACATATTTTTGCCTTTTGTTGCCTTACTATAGTATCATAAATGTTCACAGGTTTATAGGTCCATAGGTGTTTACTAGGATAGTGACCACAAGGGCCTTTTTAAGCCTACCCATACATCCCTAATCTCTGACAAGTTCTGGTACCCTTGATAAGTGTAAGCACAGGCTTGGGAGATGAAACATTTACAAGCAGGGGCATGGGAGTTGAACCATTTTTAGGCTGCCTGTGGCCATTAGTGATATAGGTGCCAAACCAGAGATGAATTTCTTGTTTCCCATCTTATTGTCTGGGATTCACTTGAATTGGGTTAAAGAGGAACTCTACTTCACATGTGAGAGAAAGACACTTAAATTATCTAGGCTGCACATTTCACATGTTTTTTTCATTGGTTAATTTGTTTCTTGAGTGATACATAAATACACACAGGTTCATAGGTTTTTACTAGGCTAATGAGCAGAAGGGCCTTTTTAAGCCTAGCCATGCATCCCAAATATCTGACAAGTTCTGATACCCTTGATAAGTGTAAGCATGGGCCTGGGAGATGAACCATTTACAGGTTATCTGTGTCCATTAGAGACATAGGTACTGAACCAAGGATGAATTTCCAGTCTCCCATCCAATTGTCCAATTTGCACTTGAATAGGGTTAGGGAGGAACTCTTCTTCACATGGATGGGGAGCCTGTTCCATAGACAGGGTAGTCTTTGGGATACATACCTATCTCTCCAGCAGGTTCTATTTATATCACAGGCAAGATTTAAGTCTTTAGAATGGGTAATTCTGGTGCTGTTTGTTTTCTGGATATGCAGGAGGTACATCAGAGTAGGGTCTGAAAATACCCTATATGCCAGGCATAGATCTCCCCTCAAAAGCCTGTAGGAGACAGAATACAGGGATAAGGCAATGAGGCGGTCTGCATAGGACATATACTTATGCTCTGTATTCTTTTAGTAAGGAACTTCTGTGGATGTTCCAATTGTTGGATATCCCTAGTTAGGTACACACCAAAGGGGGCATTGTACTCAATCATAGGTCTGATGAATGCTGAATACAGTAGAACAATGACTTCCTTGGACTTAGTTACCATACCTTTGTTTATAAGTTGTACAACATAGCATGATTTCCTCACCACTGTAGACACATGATGATCAAAGGCTAGATTACTATCTATGTGTGTCCCTAAGTCCCTGACTACTGGGTCAATTCTAAGGGGTGTGTTGACAATATGATAGCTACCAGGGATGGATCATTTCCCAAAGGATAATATTATGCATTTCTTGGCATTTAGTTTTAGTCCATGGCACTGACACCAGTTGTTTGTCTGTGTCAGCCCCTCCTGGAAAACATTTGTGTCAGTATGAAATTCAATGACAGCTCCTAATTTGCGATCATCCGCAAATTTAGTCATCCA